>NC_057800.1:508739997-508907625 GCF_018294505.1 Triticum aestivum | reverse complement strand
GACCCCGAAACAGCACCCCGACCCCGACACGGCACCCCGACACCAACAGGACACCCCGACCCCCGACACCTCCCGAAAAGGTGTTCTTTGGCCTTCCAGAGGCCGACGGGGTCATATATTTGTGAATTATTAGTTAGGTCATATATTTTTGGATTTTGTTATGAAAAACATCATATATAATTGTGTTGATCGTGTAGTTTTAAATGTGCAGTTGTTTCATCGCTGCGAGGTTTGGTGTTCGACGACCTCGCTGTGCGTTTGACGAGCTCTGCCCCTTCGTTCGTGGGTGAGCACAAATGACAAGTCCTCCTCCCCCATTAATTATTTGATCTATTCCGATGAAACTTGATAGCTAGCTATATATGTGTCTTGAATCATCAGTATGCGTAACCAATATGTGTCTCCCGTTTGAAAGCGTCATAGTTATAAATATGCATGCATTTGCATATTTATAACCTTGATTCTTTCGAATTGTCCAACGCTATCCATGGACAGCCCGAGTATGTGTAGATTGGGTTCGTTTTCCCATATGCTTTGCTCCGGATCCGACGCATATATTTCGTCAGTGCCTCCCTTGTTGTTCTCCGGGTACACATCCTCTCTGTTTATTGCAGAGATGTGTATTAGGAGAACAGCGGGGAGGTGTTGCCAAAATTTTGCGTCGGATCCGGAGCATAGCATGGGAAAATGAACCCAATCTACACATACATGGGTGGGATTAGGACCTATCATTACCTATTAGAGTGTAGGTTGCATGGACGTAATAAAATTGACAAAGTAGATCAACTGATGAATATATACATGGTGAATTACATATATAATTGTTGTGTGTCTAGTAGCTCTGAAAGTCAAGATGAGTGATCGTGCTTGGATGTATACCGGTCACACTGGTCAGAACAAATGGAGCGCTGAATGGTTCACAAAAACTAAGGGGTTTGTGCAAGCCGCATTTGCAAATGGCCAAAAGAAAACCTGGTGCCCCTGTTTCCGGTGCGGTAATTGGGAAAAGAAGACAGAGGCTGAAATGGGCAAACACCTGCAGAAGAGTGGTTTTACGCCCGATTATACGGTGTGGACATTTCATGGTGAGTCTGCCCAACGTGACCGAGCTGAGGTGGATCGTCGTTGCACCGACGAGCATGGTACCGGGATGGAAAACATGGTGCAAGGCTATGATGATGCTCGGGATTCGGACGAGGAGATGGAGGAATCTGCAAAGGCCTTCAATGAAATGTTGGAGTCTTCGAAACGTCCGCTCCACGAGCACACTGAGTTTTGTCAGTTGGATGCCATCTCACAAGTAATGGCTCTGAAGGCTCAGTTCAACTTGGGCAGAGAATGCTATGACGCAATTATGACAGTATTTGGACGCTTTCTACCCAAAGGCCATGTAATGGCTACAAACCTGTACCAGTCGGACAAAATCCTCCGTGCACTGAAGATGCCCTATGAGAAGATACATGCCTGTGAGAAAGGATGTGCCTTATTTAGGCTTGACTATGTGGACTTGAACTATTGTCCCATTTGCAAGTCTTCCAGGTATATTGTGGTAGACAACGGTATGGGTGAGAAGACACAGACAAAAATCCCCGTTAGTGTTCTTCGGTATATGCCAATCGTACCAAGACTTCAACGTCTTTTCATGGTCAAAGAGACGACCAGACAGATGACATGGCACAAAATAGGCAAAAGAATCGAACTAGATGCAGATGGGAATCTGATGATGGTACACACATCGGATGGTGTTGCGTGGAAAAAGTTTGATGAATTACATGCTGACAAAGCGGCAGATCCGAGGCATCCTCGAGTCGGCATCAGCACGGATGGGTTCAGTGTGTTTGGTATGACGGCAGCCCAATACAGTTGTTGGCTCGTATTTGTCTTTCCACTCAATCTCCCCCCCGGACAGATTATGCAAAGAAAGAACATTTTCCTGACGTTGATAATTCCAGGACCCAACTATCCGGGCAAAAATATGAATGTGTACATGCAGCCGCTTAAGGACGAATTACAAGAAGCCTGGGATAATGGGTTCAAGACATATGACGCCTTTAGCAAACGGAACTTCATAATGCGTGTCTGGTACATGTACTCGATCGCATGACTTGCCGGCGTCTGCGCTATTCGTTGGCTGGTGTGTGCATGGTAGGTTCCCGTGCCCCACATGCAAGGGAGCTCTTGAGTTTCGTTGGCTTCAGGCCGGTCGCAAGTTTTCTTGCTTCGACATGCATAGAAAGTTCCTGGATCCGTCGCCATAAGTTCAGGAAAGACAAGAAGAACTTCATCAGAGGTAGAGTTGTCAAAAACTCTGCACCACCTGCATTCATAGGCCAACAGACCTTGGATCAGTTAAACACTCTCGAGCCAGATCCAGAGCGTCCAAGGTACTTCAAGGGGTATAATTCTAAGCACGCCTGGACTCACAAGACATTCTTATGGGATCTTCCTTACTTCAAAGACCTCCTTTGCCCACACAACATCGACGTGATGCACACTGAGAAGAATATCACCGAGGCACTTTTTGGTACATTGTTCGACATAATGGGAAGTCAAAGGATAATACTAAGGCTAGAGTCGATCTGGAGGCGCTATGTGATAGGCCGTTACAAAACATGAAAGAACCGAAAGGAAAGCAGAACTGGACGAAGCCAAAGGCATGGTTCAATCTTGGAAGGCCAGCTATGAGGGAAATTCTCTTGTGGGTGCAAAATGCAGTTGACGTTCCCCGATGGGTATGCAGCGAATCTAAAGAGGGGAGCGAATCTTGATAAAATTGAAGATATTTGGTCTCAAGAGTCATGATTGCACATATGGATTGAGCGGGTAATGCCGGTGATGTTGCGTGGCTTCATCCCTGAGGATGAATGGCTAGTACTGGCAGAACTCAGCTATTTCTTCCGTGTTCTTTGTGCGAAAGAACTATCGCTTGGCGTGCTAGAAGAAATGGAAGAGTTGGCGCCGGAGTTGATCTGCAAGTTAGAGAAGATCTTTCCACCGGGCTTCTTTAATCCAATGCAGCATTTGATTTTGCATCTCCCGACCGAGGCAAGATTGGGGGGGGCCCGTGCAAAATCGTTGGTGCTACCCAACTGAGAGGATGCAGAAGACGCTTCGAGAAAAATGTAAAAATAAACGTAGAATTGAAGCATCGATGGCTGAGGCATTCATCACAGAGGAGGCGGCAAACTTCGTAACAGCGCACTATGAAGCCAAAATCGTCATTTGCATAATCCGAAGCCTCGGTACAATGCTGACGAGCCCTAAAAAGGGTGGATCCAACCTCAGCCTATTCAAAGGGAATCTCGCACCAGCTAGTGTTTCACATCCAGTATCTTTGGATAACGAAGAATGGCGGACCATTTCGTTGTATATCTTCAACAACCTGATAGAAGTGCGGCCGTACATCGAGTAAGTTCTCGGTACATTGTTTCGCAACTTCTATTTCCTTGAACTACTCTTATTCCTGGATATGTCATACAGTCGATACGTCGCCATATTCTCGTATGGAGCGGAGATCCAAAAGGATTCCGTCGAAGAGTATGAGCTTCTCGCAAAGCAAGGAGGTGGCTATCCTGGTTTCATCTCTTGGTTCAAACAAACGGTAATTTCTATTAGACAATTTCATTTCATTCGCTAATTTGTGCATAATGCAACAATCCTTTCATATTAAACTTGTAGGCTAATTCAGAGTCTATGGACACCGAATTGAGACAAGTCGCTAATGGTTTTGACTATAAGGTCTGTTCATTTGACAAGTACGACATCAACGGGTATCGCTTTCGTACCTATGGCAAAGAGCTATCTATGGCCGACCGAAAGTCTACAAATTGTTGTGTATCTGCTATCAGCGAAGGAGGTACCGAGTATTATGGGAGAGTTGAAGCAATTTATGAACTTCTGTTCTATGGTGAAAACCCACCGAATGTCGTAGTCTTCAAATGTTATTGGTTTCAGCCAAAGGAGACTAGAAGGACTCATGAACATATAGGGCTAGTTGAAATCAACCAAAGCACTCATTTAGATGTTCCTGATGTCTATATTATGGCTCAACAGGCGACCCAAGTATTCTATCTACCGTGGGCCTGCCAAACTAATCCAAATATGAAAGGTTGGGATGTCGTTTATGAAGTGCCGCCACGTGCTAGACTTTCTCCCCCAAAGGAAGAGGATTATGAACCTCACATTAACCCAGACACATATGAAGGAGAATTCTTCCAAGAGACACGTCTTTCAAAAAGCGTTTCAAGAACCGCTATACTTCACCCCAAAACATTGAAGTAGACAGCGACAATGAATCCGACATCACCCCAGAGGAGGAACAAGAAGAGCCGGAACAAGAAGATGTTACTGCTGCGGATGACCTGTCAATGCTTGACCGATTACGTCAAGGTGGCCTTGCACATGTTGATGCCAATGAACCCTATGAGCCCATCATTGATTATAGTGATGATGATGATTATGCATTTATTGATGATACTGATCGAGATTATTAGTAATGTCAGGTATTCAATTTTTTATGTTGTACTTGATGATGATACACTTAAGTGATATACATATTATTATTCATGTCGGTACTTTTTTATGTTGTACTAATTTCGTTTATTCTTTGTCATGGCAGGTGTTGAAAGATGGTGGGCGCTGGTCGGGAGCGCGCCGAGGCCCCTTCTTCGTCGGCGCGTGGTGAGAGGTCTTCCATTCCACACGCACCTCTCCGCCGAGCGTTGCTGGACAGTATGGCAACACCGCCGGGCCCTTCTTCGTCGACCGCGGTGCCCAGCAGGGGACGAGGTAAGAAGAAGAGAGGAGGTGGAGCATGTGGTCGCGGGAGAGGAGGTAGGGTGACTCTTACGGCGCCTTCCTCGCCACCGCCCCCAGCTATTTCACCCGAGCACGTGACTGCTAGGGTGGACTCGTCTGAGGAGGAGGCTGCACGGACTCCGGTCCACGAGCCTCCGGTCCACGAGTCTTCGGCCCACGAGCCTCGGGTCGACGGGCCTTCGGCCCACGAGACTTGGGCCCATGAGACCCCGGAGGAGCACACGTCTGCATGGGGTACCTGGTCAGGTCAGCCTGAGCATGGCGGGGAGCTGAGTGGCCATGCTGATGATGGCGGGGAGCCGACTGATGAGGAGGGGGAGGAGGGGGGCAACGTCTACCAGCGTGGTGCTACACGGCTCCCGTCCTTGCCGGTGACCCGCGAGCAGAGGTGGTTGATTTTCCCTGATGGGGAGAGGTACGTAAGTGCATTTAATATTTTTGTACCTTCTGCATTCACGTTTCTTCAAATAACTAATGCGTTGGCCTTGACATGCTGCAGGGGTTGGGACCACCATCATAGTGTCCGTCGGCCCAACTCCGTCCTTGGAGTTCTTTGCCGGCAAAACTTCCCGGGGTTTGTCACGTTGCCTGGTGAGGGTCGGCTTCCAGAGCTTGGATTGAGCTGGGAGCACTATGTGGCTGCCCCGGCCCCGCCGGATGAGATTATCGACGGTGTCGTGTGCGACACGAGGGCAGACATGGTGTCAGAAAGTTCTGGGTAATTTCTCCTTTACACATTTAAAAATCTTCAACTAGCTAGTTATTAATTTTACTAATCAATATTGTCTCATTTGATTGCAAACATTCTATAGGTGTGAGGAGGGATACGAGGAGGACGCGGCACATGTTATCGAGAACGTCTGCAAGCGCCTACTCCAGAACTTACGGCACGAGGCTCGGGTGCAGGCTGTTCGAGACTACTACGCCTTGCGTGGTATTGAGAAGACCAAGCCGGCGTGCCGCGATAAGTTCCTGAGTAAGGAGCAGTACATGAAGGTAATTCTTAAGGCCTTCTCTACTTAAGTTCCTTCATTTAGTAATTCCTAGCCGTAGCGCTCAAGTTTCTATTTGCTAACTTAGGCGCCTCTGAGATGGTGTGCGGATCGGATGGATTGTTGGGAGGTGTTGGTCGATGAGTGGTGCTCAAAACAATGGCTAGCCCTCCACAACGAGGCCAAGGACAAATGTGCCCAAATGGAAGGTGTGCCACACCATCAAGGCAGCTCCAACTTATATTAGTTCAGGCGCAACTGGTATGTGGTTTGCTTCATGATTCATGCAATTCATTCATCATGCTAGCTTGAGCCCTTTAATTACTAATTTTCATTGTTTCTCTCTTTCAGGCACGCTACAATAAGGCGGATAAGGTGCCAGAGGTGTACGACCTGTATGCCATGGCCCACACTGCCTCTTTCAAGAAAGTCAAGGCTTTCTCTTAGTCTGACCTCGATGATGCAAACAACTTCACCAACATCTCCTCCCACAACAAGCTCGTGAGATATAGAGATGAGGGGAAGGCGAGGAAAGGGGAGGACTTTAACCCGAGCCAGGGTCCCATTGATCCAGAGCTGGTGATGATATCTGGTGGCGGGAGGTCCCATGGCTCCATAGCCATTGGAGATGGACTTATCCGTTGTCCTAGCACTCTCCCGGAGATCAAGGCGCGCCAGTCGAGCTCCGCTCCTGAGATAAGGCCTCGTGAACGGCCAGTGCAACTCGCCATCAAGGTTAGTGATACGTACTCAATTATCTTTCTCCATTACATTGTGTGCGCTTCCATCAATGATTACAAATAGTCATGTGAGTGGTGTTGCAGGCTGCTATACAGAGTGAGAGAGATAGAACGGAGAAACTTCTGGCGGAGGCGGCGGAGAGGCAGCGGGAGTTGGAGGAGAGGACCACAAAGATGATGGAGGAGGAGAGGGCACGGAATGACATGCAGGCAAGGGCCATGTACGAGCTCCTTGTGGTAAGTTTCTTCTGCAGATTAGCCAAAACATTCATGTAGTGTTTGTCTCATTACTAACTAGTATGACTGAGTCGTCAAAACCAAATGTGCAGTCTGTGTGCGAGAAGACAGGTCAGACCGCTCCGCCGATGCTAGTGATTGCTCCTGGGACCACGGTGAGTTTTATTTGAATGGACATTACTTGCTAGTCTTAACATTTGAGTGTCATCATGCTAACAAGACATTGGAAATGATCTTTGGTGCAGCGTAACTCCAGACAAGCATCGCACGATCCTTCTCCAGCTACCGACACGAGCCACCCCGCTCCTACACCTCCTGGATCTTGGTAAGTTTATCTAGTGTTTTGCTTAACACATGCATAAAGACCTAGACTTAGCTTTATTTCCTCCAATGCTTACCATAATGACCTAAACTTAGCTTCTTCTCCTCCAAAATGACTTAATAAGCTTACTGACCTCCGTAACGATCTATACTTAGCTTACTTATGTCAAAAATTGCATAATTAGCTTAGTTAGCTCATAGACGATCCATTTTACCTAAGTTAGCTCTAAAATGACCCATTTTACCTAGGTTAGCTTATAAATGATCTAGTTCATCCAAGTTAGCTCAAAAATGACCCATTTTACCTAGATTAGCTCCTAAATGATCCATTTTACCTACGTTAGCTTTAAAATGACCCATTTCACCTAGGTTAACTCCAAAATGACCCATCTTACCTAGGTTATCTCATAAACGATCCATTTCAACTAATTTAGCTCATAAACGATGCATTTCACCAAGTTAGCTAAAAAACTATCCATTTCACCTAAATTAGCTCTTAAATGATCCATTTCACCTAAGTTAGCTCAAAAAGATCCATTTCAACTAAATTAGCTCATAAATGATCGATTTCACCTAAGTTAGCTCAAAAACGATCCATTTCAACTAAGTTAGCTCATAAATGATCCATTTCACCTAAGTTAGCTAAAAAACGATCTATTTCACCTTAGTTACCTCAAAAACGATCCATTTGACCTTAGTTAGCTCATAAACGACCCATTTCAACTAAGTTAGCTCATAAATGATCCATTTCACCTTAGCTAGCTCATAAACGACCCATTTCAACTTAGTTAGCTCATATATGATCCATTTTACGTAAGTTAGCTCATAAATGACATACTCTTCTTGTTCTAGTCTTCTTCTTGTTCTACTCTTCTTGTTCTACTCTTCTTGTTCTAACTTTCTTATTTTTCATTTTGCAGATTTCATTCACTTGACGAAAGCTTGCATAGATGGAGTGCTCCTTATCCCTTTCTCTGTTTCTTTTGTATCGTTGAACTATGCATGTATCGTTGGATGTAACTATTGTAATATATATGGTTGGATGCCTCTATGTTGAACTTTTTATGTATGATGGAACTATGCATGTAATATATATGGTTGGATGATGAAGTTATGTGTTGGATATCTTATATGTTTGCTCTGTAATGGCCTTTTGAAATATATCTATATATGTCATATATATTTGTGATGAAAATTGTTGGATTTAATAAAAAACAGATAAAAGAGCCAATATGCAGGCTCTTTGCCGTCTGCCACCGACGACAACGGGCTCTTTGCCGTCTGCCGCGGACGGCAAAGAAGACACGTGGCATCCAGCTGTGCTTCCTGGGAGCTGACCCATTTGGTCAGTTTGCCTACAGTGGCAGACGACAAAGACTTTGCCATCAGTGGCAGACGGCCAAGAACCTGCCATGTAGTGACATGTAGATGACATCATACGGCGGACAGCAAAGACACTAGAAATTTTGCCGTCAGCGGCGGACGGCAAAGGCCTGCCGTTAGCCACTTAACGGACTGACAGCGCAATTATTTCCGTCCGCTCTCTTTGCCGTCAGCCGCAGACGGCAAAGAGCCTTTGCCGTCAGTCGCCAGGAAGCAGACGACAAAGTAGATATTTACCGTAGCCTACTTTGCCGGAGCCTTTTGCCGTCCGCGACTGACGGCAAAGGCCTTTGCCGTCCGCCGTGGCAGACGGAAAAATAGCTGATTCCTGTAGTGGAGGTTGAATACCAAGGGCCCTCCCCGTGACCGTTTGGGACTCGCCTTTGATCGAGAAAACATACCAACGGGTATGGTTGGGTTACCCACGCCCGTATTGATGAGAATCCCGGAATAAGGGGACACGATCTCTGCTTTGACAAGACATGCCCAGGAAACCGCCTCGCTAAACGCGCTGAGGTGGGACAGTAAAACGATTCGAATAAAGACTTGTCCGTGGTGTGATGTCACGCTACGGAATACGTCAGCAGATTAGATTTGTGTAAATATTATTCTCTCTATGGCGATATGTGGAAACTTAGTTTGCAGAGCCGGACACTACCTTTGTGTTCAAAATCTTCTATGAAGTACTTGGAGGAGGAACCCGCCTTGCAATGCTGAAGACAATCTGTGGCGTTGGACTCGTCGTCATTGAAGCCTGGTTCAGGGGCTACTAAGGGAGTCCTGGATTAGGGGGTGTCCGGATAGCCGGACTATACCTACGGTCGGACTCCTGGACTATGAAGATACAAGATTGAAGACTTCGTCCCATGTCCGGAAGGGACTTTCCTTGGCGTGGAAGGCAAGCTTGGCGATACGGATATGTAGATCTCCTACCATTGTAACCGGCTCTGTGTAACCCTAGCCCTCTTCGGTGTCTATATAAACCGAAGGGTTTTAGTCCGTAGGACGAACAACAATCATACCATAGGCTAGCTTCTAGGGTTTAGCCTCCTTCATCTCGTGGTAGATCTACTCTTGTACTACCCATATCATCAATATTAATCAAGCAGGATGTAGGGTTTTACCTCCATCAAGAGGGCCTGAACCTGGGTAAAACATCGTGTCCCCTGCCTCCTGTTACCATCCGCCTTAGACGCACAGTTCGGACCCCCTACCCGAGATCCGCCAGTTTTGACACCGACACCCTAGTATTCGGAAGGCCGAATTCGGTGCGCGATACATGCCTTAAGCCGGACAGGGCCGACTCCTCGCTCTAAGCGGCATAAGTCTTTAGGGACTTGAAAACCTCTCGAACAGCGACCAGTCTCTCGCCTTATCATGACAGTCAGTTTTAGCTTTCTCTACTGAGGTGCTTAGCCCAGCAGAACCGGGGCACAATTGCAGTAGTTCTCCTAGTGCTACCTTAGCCGATATGGCGGAACGTAAGGTACCAAAACATGGAAGCAGGGCAAACCCAACTATTGACCCAAGACATGATTCGGAGCTGATGCATATAATGCTATAAGTTCGGGGTGCCGCACTATCGAAAGTGTTCGGACTTCTCACGCCGTATTATGGGGTATGCTTAAGCCCCTAGCGTATTGGCCGTACCAGAGTGTATGGGTGCTAGATGTCGTGAATGAACATATATATAAAAAGGTGTAATGCAATAACAGTCTTAATGGTATGCATTGTTTATTCAAAAAGGTGCGTTAAAGCAGAATGATACAAGTAGTGCGATAAGCAAAAAGTAGGACTATTTGACATGTCCCTTCCAAGGGCAAGCTGAGGAATAGTATTAAAGCAAATATTTCACTCGTTATCGTAATCCACCTGGGAGTTCCGTGGTGTGACGTAGCTTTCTGCCTCCTTGGTTGATGCATCATGTGTTCGGCAATCATGCTACCGGACAGGGTTTCTAGAGATTAAAGTCCTGAAAGAGAAAAACAACAAAGCGGGAAGCCCTAGTGCGGTTTAAGCCACGTATTGGGGCGTGCCGTAGTTGTGCCCCCCTCCCCACCTGTGCTCATGGTATTTTTAATGCGTAATTATGTACGCGTGGCACAAATTTCACCGTTTGGCTGGGGCCGGGTGGGGGCCGCATTGCTATGCGAGCTCGGGACGTGCCAGGCGGTCCAGTTGCCGATTACTTCGGGCGCGCTTGAAGTAGTCCAGGTCCTTAAACACCAAACTAGTGGATTGCCTTAAGAGGCTGCTTTGTGCTTCTGCTGCGAGGGCCGCAGTGTGCTCCTCTGTGCGGAGAGAGCGCTTTGTGTTTCCATTGACTGTGATGACCCCCCGAGGTCCTGGCATCTTGAGCTTGAGATATGCATAATGTGGTACCGCATTGAATCTTGCAAATGCGGTTCGCCCGAGCAGTGCGTGGTAGCCACTGCGGAACGGGACTATGTCGAAGATTAACTCTTCACTTCGGAAGTTATCCAGGGATCCAAAGACCACTTCCAGTGTGACTGAGCCTGTGCAATGGGCCTCTACACGTGGTATGACACCTTTAAAGGTCGTTTTTGTGGGTTTGATCCTTGAGGGGTCTCTACCCATTTTGCTCATTGTGTCCTGATAAAGCTGGTTCAGGCTGCTGCCGCCATCCATAAGGACTCGAGTGAGGTGAAATCCGTCGATGATTGGGTCTAGGACCAGTGTGGCGAATCCGCCATGACGGATACTAGTGGGGTGGTCCCTGCGATCGAAGGTGATCAGATAGGAGGACCATGGGTTGAACTTTGGAGCGACTGGCTCCAACCCGTATATGTCCCTGAGCGCACGCTTTCGCTCCCTCTTGGGGATGTGGGTTGCGTATATCATGTTCACCGTCCGCACTTGTGGGGGGAACCTCTTCTGTCCTCCGGTGTTTGGCTGCTGGGGGCTCCTCCTCGTCATCGCTATGTGACCCCTTATCTTTGTTTTTGGCATTTAACTTGCCGGCCTGCTTGAACACCCAACAATCCCTGTTGGTGTGGTTGGCTGGCTTGTCGGGGGAGCCGTGTATTTGGCACGAGCGACCGAGTATACGGTCCAAACTGGACGGGACCGGAGTGCTTCTTTTGAATGGATTTTTCAGCTGATCGGGTTTAGAGCCTTTGAATCCGGCATTGACTTCCGTATCCTTGGTATTGTCGCTGTTAATGCGGCACTTATGCTTGTTGCGACGTGACCTGCCATTGCCGTCCTTGGTATCCGAAGTACCATGGTTCTTTGATATGTTATTACTGCGAGCCAGCCAGCTGTCTTCTCCCGCACAAAAGCGGGTCATGAGTGTCGTGAGGGCTGCCATAGATTTCGGCTTTTCCTGACCAAGGTGCCGGGCTAGCCACTCATCGCGGATGTTGTGCTTGAAAGCTTCTAGGGCCTCTGCATCCGGATAGTCAATGATTTGATTTTTCTTTGTTAGGAACTGTGTCCAGAATTGCCTGACCGATTCCTCTGGCTGCTAAATTATGTGGCTCAAGTCATTGGCATCTGGTGGTCGCACGTAAGTGCCCTGAAAGTTGTCGAGCAATGCGGCTTCCAGATCTTCCCAATAGCCAATGGACACTGCTGGAGGCTGTTGAGCCAATGCCGAGCTGGTCCTTTGAGTTTGAGTGAGAGGTATTTGATGGCGTGTAGTTAATCACCGCGGGCCATGTGGATGTGCAGGAGGAAATCCTCGAACCATACTGCAGGATCTGTTGTGCCGTCATATGAATCTATATTTACGGGTTTGAAACCCTCTGGGATTTGATGATCCATTACTTCGTCTGTGAAGCATAAGGGGTGTGCGGCGCCTCTGTACTGGGCTATATCGCACACAGCTCGAATGAGTCTTGCCCGCTGTGTTCGGCCTGGCCGGACTTACTTTTACGGTATCCGGCATGACGATTATCGTCTCGCATAGTGGCGCGCCCTCGTGATCCGTAGATCGATCTTGCATGTTTTGCTTTGTCCTCCAATACGTCTCGCAGGTCTGGCGTATTTCCCCATGCCTTTTTATTTGAATGACGTCAGGGTGCGGGCTGAGCTTTTGGCTGGAATGTCTCTCTGTCGCGGCCACGAGGTGGCCGATCAGCCGCGTCATACGCCGGGGATGTAGGTTTCGGTGCTTCCTCCTCCAGTCGAGGTAGCAACCTGCACTTTGGGTAACTCTTGGAGGGGCGTTCGAGTTTATACTCCTCTGCCGCCAGGACTTCAGTCCATCTGTCAGCTAGCAAATCTTGATCATCTTGAAGTTGCTGCTGGTTTTTCTTAAGGCTATTTGCCGTGGCTATAAGCCGGCGCTTGAAGCGCTCTTGTTCGACAGGATCCTCTGGCACGACAAATTCGTCATCGCTGAGGCTTGCCTCGTCTTTACAGGGAGGCATGTAATTATCATCCTCCACATCTCCATCTACCGCTCTCTCAGGAGGGCTGGCTCCCCCATCCTCCTGCTCTAAATTTTGCTGGAGGGGATTGTTTTTGTCTTCGGCACTATCTGGATTGCTATTATCTCCGGTGCCGGTATCACCACTTTTGCCTTGGTGGGACTTAGAGCGGCGCCGCTGACGTCGACGCTTGGGTTGCTTCTTGGAGGGGTCATCCTCCGTTATCTCGTCGCCATTGACTTCTTTGGGTGTGTCCACCATGTATATATCGTATGATGAGGTGGTTGTCCAGTGCCCTGTGGGTAGTGGTTCCTCTTCGACTCCCGCATCATCGTCCATACCGTCGATGTCTTCGGAGTCGAAGTCGAGCATGTCGGTTAAGTCATCAACAGTGGCTACTAAGTGGGTGGTGGGTGGGTGGCGAATTTCCTCGTCATCCGCATCCCAATCCTGCCGGACGTAGTTCGGCCAGGATCCTCCTGACAAGGGGAGAGACCTTAATGAGTTCAGTATGTCGCCGAAGGGAGAGTGCTGAAAAATATCCATGGAGGTAAACTCCATGATCGGCGCCCAATCGGATTCGATAGGAACAGGCGCAGGCGGTTCAGAGTCCATGGCCTGAGAAGGATCCGCAGTTTGGCAACATGGCTCTCGTGAAGGGTAAGGTCGATATTCGGCTCGATCGCCGCAGAGGATGCGGCCTCCGTGACGGGGTCTATCCACCCGTCCACGGATGGCGAAACTGGCTCCGAATTGAGGGTCGGAGCGGCTGCCGGTGCGATCTCCTGAATACGGTCCGATGGGAGAGCTAAATCGTACTCATCGTGACCGCGTGGCGCACAAGGTAGGGGCTCGAATCCGTCGAAGATCAAGTATCCGCTGATATCGGCCGTGTTGTTTAAGCTTCCAAACCTGACCTGGTGGCCAGGGGCGTAACCTTCGGTCTGCTCCAGATGGCCAAGCGAGTTGGCCCGCAGTGCGAAGCCGCCGAACACAAAGATCGGTCCGGGGAGAATAGTCTCACCCTGGACTGCATCGCTATCGATGATCGTAGGAGCCATCAAGCCTAACGGCGACGACACAGAGGAACTCTCAATGAAAGCACCAATGTCGGTGTCAAAACCGGCGGATCTCGGGTAGGGGGTCCCGAACTGTGCGTCTAAGGCGGATGGTAACAGGAGGCAGGGGACACGATGTTTTACCCAGGTTCAGGCCCTCTTGATGGAGGTAAAACCCTACGTCCTGCTTGATTTATTCTTGATGATATGAGTATTACAAGAGTTGATCTACCACGAGATCGGAGAGGCTAAACCCTAGAAGCTAGCCTATGGTATGATTGTATGTTGTCCTATGTACTAAAACCCTCCGGTTTATATAGACACCGGAGGGGGTTAGGGTTACACAAGGCCGGTTACAAAGGAGGAGATATCCATATCCATACTGCCTAGCTTGCCTTCCACGCCAAGTAGAGTCCCATCCGGACACGAGACGAAGTCTTCAATCTTGTATCTTCATAGTCCAACAGTCCGACCAAAGGATATAGTCCGGCTGTCCGGAGACCCCCTAATCCAGGACTCCCTCAAACACCTACATCATAGTCACTAGCATCGCACATAGTTTCAAGGGGTAAATTCCAATCAGATGGCTGAACAATAGGTGCAGAGATTAATGCTATCTTAAGTATTTCAAATGCTTCTACACAATCATCATAAAAAACAAATGGTATATCTTTTTGTAATAAATTAGTCAAAGGCCGAGAAATTTTTGAGAAGTCCTTAATGAACCTCCTATAAAATCTGGCATGACCAAGAAAACTTCTTATAACTTTGATGTCCTTGGGACATGGCATCTTCTCAATAGCATCAACTTTGGCTTTATCAACTTCAATACCTCTTTCAGAAACTTTATGCCCCAAGACAATACCTTCATTAACCATAAAGTGGCACTTTTCCCAATTCAAGACAAGATTAGTTTCTTCACATCTCTGCAAAACTCGATCAAGGTTGCTCAAGCAATCATCAAAAGAAGATCCATGGACGGAAAAGTCGTCCATGAAAAACTCACAAATCTTTTCACAAAAGTCAGAGAATATAGCCATCATGCATCTTTGAAAGGTAGCAGGTGCATTACATAAACCAAAAGGCATACGTCTATAAGCAAAAGTACCAAAAGGGCAAGTAAAAGTAGTCTTTGATTGATCTTTGGCTGACACAGGTATTTGAGAGAAACCAGAATAACCATCTAGAAAGCAAAAATGTGTATGTTTGGATAATCTTTCTAGCATTTGATCGATAAAAGGTAAGGGGTAATGATCCTTTTTTGTTGCCTTATTTAATTTGCGGAAATCAATTACCATCCTATAACCTGTACTAATTGTTTGCGGGATCAATTCATCTTTATCATTAGGAACAACAGTAATACCTCCCTTCTTAGGGACACAATGGACAGGGCTTACCCACTAACTACCAGCAACGGGATAGATTATACCTGCCTCAACGAGCTTTAGTATTTCCTTTCTTACCACTTCTTTCATTTTAGGATTCAGCCGACGTTGTTGATCACGAACTGGTTTAGCATCTTCTTCCAAATTAATTTTATGTTGACATAGAGTGGGACTAATGCCCTTAAGATCATCAAGAGTATACCCAATAGCAGCACGGTGCTTCTTCAGGGTTTTCAATAATCTCTCTTCCTCATGCTCTGAAAGGTTAACACTAATAATAACAGGATATATCTTTTTCTCATCAAGATAAGCATATTTAAGAGTATCAGGTAACGGTTTAAGCTCAAACACGGGATCACCCTTGGGTGGAGGAGGATCCCCTAGGATTTCAACAGGCAAATTGTTTTTCAGAATAGGTTCCTGTTTAAAGAATACTTCATCTAATTCCCTTCTTTCATTCATAAACATATCATTTTTCATGGTCTAGCAAATATTGTTCTAAAGGATCACTAGGAGGGACGGCAATAGAAGCAAAACCAATAATTTCATCCTTACTAGGTAATTCTTCTTCATGGTGTTGCCTACTAAATTTAGGGAAATTAAATTCATGAGTCATATCATGTAAACCGATAGTAACACCATCTCTTTTGCAATCTATGGTAGCATTAACAGTGTTCAGGAAGGATCTACCAAATATAATGGGACAAAAGCTATCTTGTGGGGAACCAAGAACAAGAAAATCAGCAGGATATTTAGTTTTCCCACACAAGACTTCAACATCTCTAACAATTCCCATTGGTGAAATAGTATCTCTATTGGCAAGTTTAATTGTGACATCAACATCTTCTAACTCAATAGGTGCAATATCATGAATAATTTATCTATAAAGGCTAATGGGTATTGCACACCCATATCACATAAGCCATGATAACAATGATCTCCTATCTTAACAGAAATAACAGGCATGCCTACCACAGGTCTAGGTTTAGCTTTAGCACAGGGTTTAGCAATTCTAGCAGTTTCATCACAGAAATAAATAACATTCCCATCAATATTATCAGACAAGAGATCTTTAACAATAGCAATATTAGGTTCAACTTTAACTTGCTCAGTAGGTGTATAAGTTTTAATATTGCTTTTACGAACCACAGTTGAAGCTTTAACATGATCCTTTATCCTAACAGGAAAAGGTGGTTTCTCAACATATGCAGTAGGAACAATAGGATCATTATAAGTGACAATCTTTTCTTCAACTTTAATAGGTGCAGCTACTTTTACTTCTACGGGAGGATGATATTTAAACCACTTCTCCTTGGGGAGATCAACATAAGTAGCAAAAGATTCACAGAAAGAAGCTACTATCTCAGAGTCAAATCCATATTTAGTGCTAAATTTATGAAAAATATCGGTATCCATAAAAGATTTAACACAATCAAAACTAAGTGTCATACCTGACTCCTTACCTTTGTCGAGGTCCCAATCTTCAGAGTTAAATTTAATTCTTTCCAATAAATCCCATTTGAATTCAATAGTCTTCACCATAAAAGAGCCAGCACAATAAGTATCAAGCATGGTGCTATTGTTATCAGAAAGCCGAGCATAAATTTTTTGAATAATCATTTCTCTTGAGAGCTCATGATTGGGGCATGAATATAACATTGATTTAAGCCTCCCCCAAGCTTGAGCAATGCTTTCTCCTTCGCGGGGCCAAAAATTATATATGTAATTGCGATCACGATGAACAAGATCATAGCATAAAACTTCTGATTAAATTCCAATTTCAATCGTTTGTAATTCCAAGACCCCATATCATCACATAGCCTATACCATGTCGATGCATCTCTCTTCAAAGATAAAGGGAAGACCTTCTTCTTAACAACATCTCCAGGTATACTTGGAAGCTTAAATAATCCACAAACTTCATCCACATATATTAGATGCTCATCAGGATGTTTTGTTCCATCTCCTAAAAAAGGATTAGCTAGCAGTTTTTCTATCATACCCGAAGGAATTTCAAAGCAAACATTCTCATTTTCATTTTTAGTAGGTTCAGTAGGTTGAGGAGCAACTCTTTGCTCTACTGGCCGGGGTGAAGATACCCCGAACAAGCCCCTTAGAGGATTACTTTCCATAGTAACAAGTGACAGTAAATTTCAGCACACTATATAAATTTTTCCTTACCAAATTCCACCTACCAAAGGCGCTTCACTCCCCTGCAACGGCACCAGAAAAGAGTCTTGATGACCCACAAGTATAGGGGATCTATCGTAGTCCTTTCGATAAGTAAGAGTGTCGAACCCAATGAGGAGCAGAAGGAAATGATAAGCGGTTTCCAGCAAGGTATTCTCTGCAAGTACTGAAATAAGTGGTAACAGATAGTTTTGTGATAGGATAATTTGTAACGAGCAACAAGTAACAAAGGTAAATAAAGTGCAGCAAGGTGGCCCAATACTTTTTGTAGCAAAGGAAAAGCCTAGACAAACTCTTATATAGAGAAAAGCGCTCCTGAGGACACATGGGAATATCGTCAAGCTAGTTTTCATCACGCTCATATGATTCGCGTTCGGTACTTTGATAATTTGGTATGTGGGTGGATCGGTGCTTGATTACTGCCCTTACTTGGACAAGCATCCCACCTATGATTAACCTCTATTGCAAGCATCTGCAACTACAACAAAAATATTAATGTAAACCTAACTGAGGGAGTCCTGGATTAGGGGGTCTCTGGACAACCGGATTATATCCTTTGGCCGGACTGTTGGACTATGAAGATACAAGATTGAAGACTTCGTCTCGTGTCCGGATGGGACTCTACTTGGCGTGGAAGGCAAGCTAGGCAATATGGATATGTATATCTCCTCCTTTGTAACCGACCTTGTGTAACCCTAACCCTCTCCGGTGTCTATATAAATCGGAGGGTTTTAGTCCGTAGGACAACATACAATCATACCATAGGCTAGCTTCTAGGGTTTAGCCTCTCCAATCTCGTGGTAGATCTACTCTTGCACTACCCATATCATCAATGTTAATCAAGCAGGACGTAGGGTTTTACCTCCATCAAGAGGGCCCGAACCTGGGTAAAACATCGTGTTCCCTGCCTCCTGTTACCATCTGCCTTAGACGCACAGTTCGGGACCCCCTACCCGAGATCCGCCGGTTTTGACACCAACATTGGTGCTTTCATTGAGAGTTCCTCTATGTCGTCGCCGTTAGGCTTGATGGCTCCTACTATCAACGATAGCGATGCAGTCCAGGGTGAGGCTTTTCTCCTCGGACAGATCTTTGTGTTTGGCGGCTTCGCACTACGGGCCAACTCGCTTGGCCATCTGGAGCAGATCGAAGGTTACGCCCCTGGCCACTAGGTCAGGTTTGGAAGCTTAAACTACACGGCCGATATCCGCGGAGACTTGATCTTCGATGGATTCGAGCCTCTGCCTTGTGCGTCACGCGGTCACGATGAGTACGATTTAGCTCTGCCATCGGACAGTGTTCAAGAAATCACACCGACAACCTCTCCGACCCTTAATTCGGAGCCAGTTGCGCCTCCCATGGATGGGTGGATAGACCCCGCCATAGAGGCCGCATCCCCAACGGCGATCGAGCCGAATATCGATCTTACCCTTCATGAGAGCCGTGTTGTTAAACTGCCGGATACTTCTCAGGACACGGACTCCGAACCGCCTGCGCCCGTTCCTATCGAATCCGGTTGGGCGCCGATCATGGAGTTTACCTCCGCGGATATCTTTCAGCACTCGCCCTTCGGCGACATATTGAACTCATTAAAGTCTCTCTCCTTGTCAGGAGAGTCCTGGCCGAACTATGTCCGGCAGGATTGGGATGCGGATGATGAAGAAATTCGCCGCCCACCCACCACCCACTTAGTAGCCACTGTTGATGACTTAACCGACATGCTCGACTCCGACTCTGAAGACATCGACGGTATGGACGATGATGTAGGAGACGAACATGAACCACTGCCCACAGGGCACTGGACGCCCACTTCATCACATGACGTATACATGGTGGACACACCAAAAGACGACGACGAGGAGGAACGGAAGGACGCAACGAAGGGTTTTCCCCTCGAGAAGCAGTCAAAGCGGCGGCGTAAGCGCCGCTCCAAATCACGCCTCGGCAGAAACAACGATCATATAGACCCAGCGTTAGAGTAGGGTGAACCATCGCCGGACCACGGCAACACGGAGAATCAGTCAAAGATAATAGTCCGGATGACATCACACCAGACAGACACCCGAAGCAACATAATGCATGTCAAAGGCGTGTTGCCACCATGAGGAGTCTAAAAAAGCATAAGCAAAGGCTCAAGGTTGTGCAAGACAAACTCCGAATCAGATGGAGTAAAGTACTCAACTCAGCAGCGAAGTACGGCGGTAATCGCCACACCAAGAGCTACTCGAAGCGGAAGTTGCTACCTGAATTCGATGAGGAGGCCTTAGATCCCAAGCAACCAAAAAATTAAAATGGCCATTTGCCCGGATAGACGACCTCACAGCCAACATAGAGTGGCAAACAACGTCGCAGATAAGCCAATACGCGATCCACGCGAGGGCTCGCATCAAAAGGACGGCACAACCAGATCCATCTATGGACCACGCAAGCGCGCTCCAGCATACGATGCAATACAACAAACATCCGAACAACGCGGTACACCCAGATACAGGGGTGCCGCACACCGCCTTTGTTTCACCGACGAGGTGCTGGACCATGAATTTCCAGAGGGATTCAAACCCGTAAACATAGAGGCATACGACGGAACAACAGACCCTGGGGTCTGGATTGAGGACTATATCCTCCATATCCATATGGCTCGAGGAGATGATCTCCATGCCATTAAGTATTTACCCCCTGAAACTCAAAGGGCCAGCTCGGCACTGGCTTAAAAGCCTCCCCGAAAGTTCCATTGGAAGCTGGGAAGAGCTCGAAGACGCTTTTCGGGCAAATTTTCATGGGACTTATGTCCGACCTCTAGACGCGGACGATTTGAGTCATATAACTCAATAGCCCAGAGAGTGAGCCCGAAAGCTTTGGAACAGGTTTCTTACTAAAAAGAACCAAATAGTCGACTGTCCGGACGTCGAAGCCTTGGCAGATTTTAAGCATAGCATCCGCGACGAATGGCTTGCCAGACACCTCGGCCAAGAAAATCCGAGAACAATGGCAGCATTAACAAGCCTCATGACCCGCTTTTGCACGGGTGAGGATAGCTGGCTAGCCAGATGCAGCACCAGCGATCCTAGTACATCCGAAGTTAGAGATGGAAACGGGAGATCACGGCGCAGCAAAAATAATAAGCGCGGGAATAAAGAAGACAGCCCGAAGAGCACGGTGGTAAACGCCAGATTCAGAAGTTCTCGGCCAGGTCAGCAAAAGCCGCCCTCTAAAGGCGCCAGAGATGAACTGTCCAGCCTAATCAAAATTCTGGACCAAATATGTCAGATCCATAGCACCCCTGATAAACCTGCAAATCATACCCACAGAGAATGTTGGGTCTTCAAGCAGTCTGGCAAGCTCAACACCGTACACAAGGGGGAGGATACACCAAGCGAAGACGAGGATGAGCCTCTCAAGCAAGACACTGGGGAACAAAAGAAATTTCCACCAGAAGTATAAACAGTGAACATGTTACACGTGATCAAGGGGAGAAAAAAAGCGGCACTCCCAGAGAAATATGTCCAAGGGCCTATCACCGCGGAGTGCTGCCACCGGTCGTCTCAACCGATCACTTTCGACCATCGGGATTACTCAGCAAGTATCCGGTGTGCAGGATGGGCTGCCTTGGTATTAGACCCAATAATTGACGGATACCATTTCACACGAGTCCTGATGGACGATGGCAGCAGTCTAAACCTGATATATCAGGACACAATCCGCAAAATGTGGATAGACCCAACGAAAATTTTCCACAGCAATACTACCTTTAAAGGAGTAACGCCATGCCCAGGGGCTCATTGCATGGGCTCCCTGCTACTAGAGGTTATATTCGGCTTCCCCGATAACTTCCGCAGCGAAAATTTAACATTCCACATTGCTCCGTTCCAAAGTGGCTATCAAGCACTACTTGGACGCGAAGCTTTCGCTCGCTTTAATGCAATACCGCATTACGCTTCCCTCACGCTTAAGATGCCCGGTCCACGTGGCATCATTACAGTGAATGGAAATATTGAGCGATCCCTGCACACCGAAGAGAGTGCGACTGCCTTGGCAGCCGCACACTAAAAACGGCCTCACCAACTAAAGCATCTGATAGGTCGTCAAGACCACAGACACGATTAGACGAGTCCAGCGCAGCTATATGTAATTCATATAGGTTTGATGGCCACACCCCTATTACAAATACAAGGGGCTCAACGCGCGTAGACAAGTGGAAATTTTTACTCATCTTGAATTATACATGGTTTCTTTAAACCTACCTTTTTGCACGACAACTTTTCACCTAAGTTCCTCTCTTTTACAGATGACCATCGTGCTACACTCGTCCAGGATACGGCACAACAGAGACACAAGCGTAGACGTGCAGCAGGGACCCGTTCCAAGGATTCTTTTTAGATTAAGACCCTGCATAAACCTTTCTTACTGTCTCTTGTTGATACACATCCCTCGGATTCTCAGTACTATTGAGAAGGATGCTGGCGTCTTGGCATGTGGCCATGTCAGAATAATGCACGTACCTGGACACCAGGGGCTTCTTAAAAATGGCACTGGTTAGGCTTGGTTTATACCATAAAGACCGAATACCTTAGGGAGTGTTCGGCGTCGTGAGTTTGGCCTTATATGCATTAGCTCCGAATCATGTCTTTAGTCAAATGTTGGGTTTGCCTGGCTCCTGTGTTTTGCTGCCTTATGTTCCGCTCTATCGGCTAAGGCGGCACCAGGAGAACTACTGTGATTGTGCCCTAGTTCATCCGGACGAGCACCTTAGTAGAGAAAGCCGAAAACTGACTGTCATGATATAGCGTGAGACTGGTCAACCACTCGATGACCTATCGGAATGTTAGAATTCCTCCTCCTTAACGAAGGGCCGTTTCTCGGCCGGGCATGTACGCACCCCGAATTCGGATGAGTGCGGAGCCACCAGGGGCTATATAGTAGACCCACCGTCAAACTCCTATGGCTAAGTGAAAGTGTTAAAGCATTATAGTCCGGTTGCCTAGTTCACTGCGCCATCACCTCCTTATTAGGACCAAGACGTTGGAATAAGTGTGAATACGCGTCTTCTGCGAACACCCCCGCATTATATGCGTGGGGGCTAAAGCCGACGACTGCAATCTTTCAGGTTATACACATGTATACATAAACGGCCACACAAGAGGCATCATATTACTTTCAGGCAAAAGTATAAATACAGCCTTAGTAAATTTCATAAAAACATTGTGTTAACAATGGGAATACATGTCACTCAAACATAATATTCTTCGAGCACTGGGCCTCTATCAAACGAGCACCCTCGAGAACTTCTTCAAAATAGTGCTCGGCAGCCACTCGGCCTATGGCCGAACCCTGCGCCACAACAGTGGTAGCATCCATCTCCGCCCAGTATGCTTTGACACGGATAAAGGCCATTGCGAGCCTTCTATGCATGCCGACCTCTTCATCGCATTGATGCGTGGCACCGCACCAAGGAACTGCTGCACTAAGCTGAAATAGTTGTTCGGCTTCGGCTTTTCCAACCACAGATGATCTACGACAGACCTCGTGGCAAGTCCGGACAATCTATTGAGTTCAGCCCATTCGGCAAGCCGATCAGTTAGTGGAAGCGGATGCTTTGGAATGTTAAACTGCGACCAGAATAGCTTGTCCACTTCACAATCTGTTTGATCTCGGAAGTATTCGGCCGCATCGTCAGCACTCGCCGTCAAATCCAGATATGCGTCTGCCGAACTCCACAGCCGATCTAGAGGGGCATACCGCAGATCTCCGAACTTCCTCCGCAGCAAAAGGGCTTCCCAGCCACAATATCACCATCTTCACACAGCTCTTCCTTCTTTGCCCTCATGGAAGAGCGGGTGACTTTGGCCGCCATTGTGGCCTTATTCGAAGTCCGTTGCCTTCACTTGGTTCTCTTCTTCAAGGAACTGGCAACGGTCGGCAGTGTCTCTTAACTTTACAGCCATCTTGGCCATTTTATCTTTGCTCTCGCAATGTGCAGCCTTTTCGGCTCTTAACTCTTCGGCCGCCTTTAAAGCGGCCGCATTAGTAATTCTTGCTTGTTCCTTGGCTCGTGCAAGTTCCGCCCGAAGGGTCTCCATGGTGGCAGCTCCATCTACAGTCACAACATATTAATGATACTGGCGTTACGCTGCTCTTACTATGTGACATTCACCAGAAAACATCACTTACCCTGTGCCTCGTCAAGCCGCTTGTTAACAAGCTCGATGTCGGCATCTGCCGCATCCAGTTGCCGCTTTAGTTCGGCAAACTCATTAGTCCGGCCAGCCACCGGAGCTCCCATCACCTGCACATAAAGCGGTATGGTTATTACCTGGGACTACGATCCTCTATTTGCCGCCGTTCTCAGCGACAACCAGAGTCTCGGGGGCTACTATCTACACAGGGCACACCTAAAAATGTGCGGTACCATCACAAATGTACATCAGTTTACGTACCTCAAAGCCCGTCAGTAGACTCATAAAAGCGTCATGCAACCAGCTTTCGGCGGATGAAATCCTTTCCATCACCATACCCATCAATGTACGGTGTTCTTCTGAGATGGCCGCTCGCTCCAACATCTCCCTCAGTACGTCCAACCACGTACCAGATGGTGCCGGACTCTTTTGTTTGCTCTCTTCAAGGGCCGGACGCTGGGGACTTCGGGTGACTAGAGGATTATCTTCTGGCCTCACCGGATCCGGAGAGGCCCTCCGTGACGACACTTCAAGGTCGCCCGCTTCTTGAGCGGGGGAGTCCGGGGGAGGCGTTTCGCTCTCCATCATCTGCTGAGAAGGGCTAAGATCCGAACTGCAAGATAAACGCTTCGGTTATTTTCCTCAGAGGTAAGGTAGTACATCTCCACTATTAAAGTACTTTTTGATTACTTACAGCTTGTTGGAGGGCTGATCCTCGCGCGGACTTTGTGCGGCAAGAGCACCCTCCAAGGTAGGACCCTCTGGTGGAGACTTCTTCTCCCGTTTGGAAGCCTTGAATTCCGGACCTTCAGAGGCAGTCCTCTTCCTTCCCTGAAGCAAGAGAAGGCCAGATTCTTCCCCTTGGTTATCATCCTTCACGGGGGCGCTCATTCCCTCCGTTGGAATTGGTAGCGATGGGGGCCCCCTTTCGACCTCATTATTCCCCCATTTATCTTCCTTTGAGGGCTCCGGGCAAGGTGCTAGCTCGAGCATCTTTTCCAGTACCGGATTCTCCAAACCCTTAGGAAGGGGAGCCGAACACCGAATCATCTTCGCCCTTGTTAGCCAGTCCTGGTCAAAAGCGATTTCTCAGAATGACGTCATGGTAAATGAAAGACGGTGTGTTCGGCTAAAGGATTACTTACTTGGTCGGCAGTATGGTTGCTGCTCAGGCCCATGTCCTTGGTAGTATTCGGACACTCTATTTGGGGTCCGAAGAATGATTTGTACATCTCCTCATGCGTCAGGCCAAGGAAATCCTGAATAGTGCACGGCCCTTCTGGGTTGAACTCCCACATGCGGAGGGGCCGGCGTTTGCAAGGCTGGACTCAACGAACCAGCATGACTTGAACCACCGTAACCAGACTGAAATCTCCTTCGAAGATATCTTGAATGTGGCTCTGCAGTATAGGCACGTCCTTGGCCGGACCCCAGCTCAGCCCTCTGCTAATCCATGACATCAGTTGTGGTGGAGGGCCCGAGCGGAAAGCAGGGGCAGCCACTATAACATCCCAAATTTTCAATTTGGAATGTTATACATTAGACCATCATTGCATATTATAATTTATTTGCTTTTGGTTTTGATCCTAGAAATTCCACGTAACTCAAGGACCCACGGAGAGAGTTGGGGATTTCGTTATTTCTATATTTGAGTTTTCTCAAATTTTGCGAATAGGATCCTTTGATTTTAATTATTTTATCATCAGTTATTTCTATTACAAAAATATGAGAGAGGGAATAAATCGAATTTCCCAAAATAAAGAAATATTGAGGATTTAATAATAAAATCAAATAAGATTTTATTTGAGAGTTTTTCGGTATTTTATTTGAATTTAGGAAAAATGTCCGTTTTTCAAAATTGCATTTAGGCCCCAAATAAATGTTCACCTTCTGCGGCTTGACTCTAGAAGCCCGGGAAAATTTATTTCAGGATTTTTGGAGTCTGTTTAGTATTTCTTTTATTTGTTTTTCTACGCGAAATAAAAAAAAACGTGAACCGACTTTCGGCCGTATCCGAGCGGGACTCCGCCTGGGGGCAGCCTTTAAATAGCCGCTACCCCAGCCCAGCAGAGCCGCCGCCAACCCTAACCCTAGCCGTGCCTCGATCCGCGCACCCGCCGCCGCCACCGGAGCCGCCGTCGGAGCCGCCGGAGCCGCCGCCGACCCACCTCCCGAGGTAAAGAAAAAAAGAAAAAAAGGTCGCGGTTTTTTTTTTTTTTTTAGTTTCGGTTTTTTTAAATAGATCGGTTTTTCCGGTTTATTTAATTAGCGAGCGTTCGTCCGTTCAAGCGAACGTTCGTCGTTTTTCTTTTTCTCAGATTAAATCCGCAATTTTTCTGATCGCGATTCCTGATCTGATTTTCGTTTTAGTATAACTTTTCGCTCGGTTATCTGAATCAGGCGATTCAAGCGCCCGGAGTTTCGTCTCAAAACCCTCTATACGTTTAACCAACTTAAACAAGTTTTTGCCACTATAAAAATAGCCCTAGATCTAGAATAGTAAACGAAGCTTGTTTCTTTTGTCGTTTGACTTTCGTTGCTTCGTTTGATTTGATTCTTTTTGCAAACCGGAGTTCTTAAGTTGAACCTTCTGGTTAGATCTCTTATTTGAGTTTTACCCGTGCATTAGATGCATACTTATTGTATGCGTTGTTTGTTTGTCTGCGATAGAATACTCGGAGTGCGCCGCCTGTTACTTTGAATCTCTAGGTTTCGCGGATCATCAGCAAGGCAAGTAACACTTTGATCATACCTCCTACTACCCAGTTTTATTGCATTAGATCAATCCTCAAACATTGCATGATTAGGATCTAATTAAATTGTGGGATGGGAAGTAGTTGAGGTAGTACCTATTACCTGTTGTATTATCAAACCTTTGGGAGTTTCTTCTACGTTTGCCTATTGTGCCATGCTATGCTAGTAGACGTGGATTGGGTGAGTGATATCCATGAGAGATGTGAGTTTGTTAATTAATGGTTTATCTAAGGTGGCAAGTTAAACACACATCTGGGTGGATTGAGGTACTTGGGTATTCCAGGATTGCCTGTTTTTCTTTATGGACCGCCACCCAGGCCCAAAGGGATCATGAGATTTTTCATACTAGAAACTTCCGTGTGCAGCCACAAGCTATTATGGGCTCTAGCATAGTTGATTAAGTCGTGCGAACTCTTACAGGGTAGACTAGCAGATATAGGGGAAAGTAGGTGTAACGGTCTACCCATCGTAAGGTGCTAGCGCTTCTGAAAGACTATGTCTCGGTCATCCGTTTCTCAAACACCATGTAGTGTGAGAAATCCAATGGAGGCGATCGAGTCTTGTGGGGAAAAGTGCGCAAACCTCTGCAGAGTGTATAAACTAATCATGGCTAGCCATGTCCCCGGTTATGGACAGCTTGAGTATCTAGTACTTGGATTATCATGTGAATCTCAACATGTTACTCTAAAAATTAATTTTGTTGGGTTTTGTTTAATGATGATGCTTAATTGGGATTGAGGATGCTGTCAACCATTCTCAATGTTTAACAACTACCATGATAGTTAATTAAAATGTATTCCTTTGTACTAGGGAAAAATTGGCTTTACGCAAAACTGTAAGCATAGAGCTTTCCACCAGCCAAATATGCATATAGAATAGCCTGATTCATTCCATTACTCCCTATGTGTTACTTTGCCAGCATATTCCATGTGCTGACTCGTTTCGGGCTGCAACGTTAATGTTGCAGACTTTTCAGACGATGATTAAGGAGTTTTTAGGTCGTGGTTCTATACTCAGTGATGCCGTTGGAGTTGATGGACTCACTTATCTTCCAAGCCTTCCGCTGTTATAGTTATTAGATGACCTTAAGCCATATTTATTGTAAAAAGTTCTCTATTGAGACACTCGATGTAATAAGTGTGTGGTTGCTACTCTGTTATAAATCCTCCGAGTACTGTGTGGTGTCAGCATTACTGATCCAGGGATGACACCTGAGCACAGAGATCAGACCGTTTGAGGTTTGGTCGCTACAGAGATGGTATCAGAGCACACGCTGACTGTAGGACACGACCACTAAGCTAAAGACCTAGATCACTATTCACTCTCTTCTCTTCTGACCTCTCATCTTTTCTACTCTTTAGGATGGCGGATGTAAGGAACAAGTTCACGCAACCGGATGAAGATACACCCTTTGGACGCCACTTGAAGGAAGTCACTAGATACCTGAACATAGGAGTACCAAGCTTCACCGGAACCTACAATGCTACTTTACCTGAAGAAGAGCGCTGGATGATTCAAGTTCAAGTTCCAGGAAGGACGTTCATGCCAGTCACTAAGCCCATAGAGTTTTATTTTGATGCACCAACTTGGAGTCTAGGAAAGAGCATGGCAGCTCACATCACCATGGGACGCATTGGAGAAGTCTACCGCAATGATCTCAAGGATACTATCTACCAGATTTTTGGGTGCCGAGATGAGCACTGGGAGATGATCAGCACCAGAAAGGATAGATCAATTGCAGCTTTTATCCAGGAATTAAACCAGCACATTCGACAACAGGAGAACCAGATGTGCGCCGACATGATAGATCTGAAGAAGGCTAAGACAAGAATCAAGGAACTGGAGGAAGAACTCAAGGCTACACGTGAAGATTATGAAGAGGAAATTGAAGTATTGGTGGAGAAGAATGACGATCTGATCAAGAAGATCGGGATATTTATGGGAGGCCCTACACCAGTAGATGAATACAAAGAACCCAAGGAGATTTGCCCGAAAGACTACATCACACTACAGGAATCAGCTACTTTGCCGTCTGCCACAGCGGACGGCAAAGGCATGAACGGCGGACGGCAAAGGCCTTTGCCGTCAGCCGCGGACGGCAAAAGGCTCCGGCAAAGTAGACTACGGTAAACAGCTACTTTGCCGTCTGCTTCCTGGCGGCTGACGGCAAAGGCCCTTTGCCGTCTGCGGCGGACGGCAAAGAGAGCGGACGGCAATAATTGCACTGTCAGTCCGTTAAGTGGCTAACGGCAGGCCTTTGCCGTCCGCCGTTGACGGCAAAATTTCTAGTGTCTTTGCCGTCCGCCGTATGATGTCATCTACACGTCACTACATGGCAGGTTCTTTGCCGTCTGCCACTGATGGCAAAGTGCAGGTTCTTTGCCGTCCGCCACTGATGGCAAAGTCTTTGCCGTCTGCCACTGTAGGCAAACTGACCAAATGGGTCAGCTCCCAGGAAGCACAGCTAGATGCCATGTGTCTTCTTTGCCGTCCGCGGCAGACGGCAAAGAGCCCGTTGCCGTCGGTGGCAGACGGCAAAGAGCCTGCATATTGGCTCTTTTATCTGTTTTTTTTATTAAATCCAACAATTTTCATCACAAATATATATGACATATATAGATATATTTCAAAAGGCCATTACAGAGCAAACATATAAGATATCCAACACATAACTTCATCATCCAACCATATATATTACATGCATAGTTCCATCATACATAACAAGTTCAACATAGAGGCATCCAACCATATATATTACAACAGTTTCATCCAACGATACATGCATAGTTCAACGATACAAAAGAAACAGAGAAAGGGATAAGGAGCACTCCATCTATGCAAGCTTTCGTCAAGTGAATGAAATCTGCAAAATGAAAAATAAGAAAGTTAGAACAAGAAGAGTAGAACAAGAAGAAGAGTAGAACAAGAAGAAGACTAGAACAAGAAGAGTAGAACAAGAAGAAGACTAGAACAAGAAGAGTATATCATTTATGAGCTAACTTACGTGAAATGGATCATATATGAGCTAACTAAGTTGAAATGGGTCGTTTATGAGCTAGCTAAGGTGAAATGGATCATTTATGAGCTAACTTAGTTGAAATGGGTCGTTTATGAGCTAACTAAGGTCAAATGGATCGTTTTTGAGGTAACTAAGGTGAAATGGATCGTTTTTTAGCTAACTTAGGTGAAATGGATCATTTATGAGCTAACTTAGTTGAAATGGATCGTTTTTGAGCTAACTTAGGTGAAATGGATCATTTATGAGCTAATTTAGTTGAAATGGATCTTTTTGAGCTAACTTAGGTGAAATGGATCATTTAAGAGCTAATTTAGGTGAAATGGATCGTTTTTTAGCTAACTTGGTGAAATGGATCGTTTATGAGCTAAATTAGTTGAAATGGATCGTTTATGAGATAACCTAGGTAAGATGGGTCATTTTGGAGTTAACCTAGGTGAAATGGGTCATTTTAAAGCTAACGTAGGTAAAATGGATCATTTAGGAGCTAATCTAGGTAAAATGGGTCATTTTTGAGCTAACTTGGATGAACTGGATCATTTATAAGCTAACCTAGGTAAAATGGGTCATTTTAGAGCTAACTTAGGTAAAATGGATCGTCTATGAGCTAACTAAGCTAATTATGCAATTTTTGACATAAGTAAGCTAAGTACAGATCGTTTTAGAGCTAACTTAGGTAAAATGGATGGTTTTGGAGGTCAGTAAGCTTATTAAGTCATTTTGGAGGAGAAGAAGCTAAGTCTAGGTCATTATGGTAAGCATTGGAGGAAATAAAGCTAAGTCTAGGTCTTTATGCATGTGTTAAGCAAAACACTAGATAAACTTACCAAGATCCAGGAGGTGTAGGAGCGGGGTGGCTCGTGTCGGTAGCTGGAGAAGGATCGTGCGATGCTTGTCTGGAGTTACGCTGCACCAAAGATCATTTCCAATGTCTTGTTAGCATGATGACACTCAAATGTTAAGACTAGCAAGTAATGTCCATTCAAATAAAACTCACCGTGGTCCCAGGAGCAATCACTGGCATCGGCGGAGCGGTCTGACCTGTCTTCTCGCACACAGACTGCACATTTGGTTTTGACGACTCAGTCATACTAGTTAGTAATGAGACAAACACTACATGAATGTTTTGGCTAATCTGCAGAAGAAACTTACCACAAGGAGCTCGTACATGGCCCTTGCCTGCATGTCATTCCGTGCCCTCTCCTCCTCCATCATCTTTGTCGTCCTCTCCTCCAACTCCCGCTGCCTCTCCGCCGCCTCCGCCAGAAGTTTCTCCGTTCTATCTCTCTCACTCTGTATAGCAGCCTGCAACACCACTCACATGACCATTTGTAATCATTGATGGAAGCGCACACAATGTAATGGAGAAAGATAACTGAGTACGTATCACTAACCTTGATGGCGAGTTGCACTGGCCGTTCACGAGGCCTTATCTCAGGAGCGGAGCTCGACTGGCGCGCCTTGATCTCCGGGAGAGTGCTAGGACAACGGATAAGTCCATCTCCAATGGCTATGGAGCCATGGGACCTCCCGCCACCAGATATCATCAACAGCTCTGGATCAATGGGACCCTGGCTCGGGTTAAAGTCCTCCCCTTTCCTCGCCTTCCCCTCATCTCTATATCTCACGAGCTTGTTGTGGGAGGAGATGTTGGTGAAGTTGTTTGCATCATCGAGGTCAGACTGAGAGAAAGCCTTGACTTTCTTGAAAGAGGCAGTGTGGGCCATGGCATACAGGTCGTACACCTCTGGCACCTTATCCGCCTTATTGTAGCGTGCCTGAAAGAGAGAAACAATGAAAATTAGTAATTAAAGGGCTCAAGCTAGCATGATGAATGAATTGCATGAATCATGAAGCAAACCACATACCCAGTTGCGCCCGAACTGATATAAGTTGGAGCTGCCTTGATGGTGTGGCACACCTTCCATTTGGGCACGTTTGTCCTTGGCCTCGTTGTGGAGGGCTAGCCATTGTTTTGAGCACCACTCATCGACCAACACCTCCCAACAATCCATCCGATCCGCACACCATCTCGGAGGCGCCTAAGTTAGCAAATAGAAACTTGAGCGCTACGGCTAAGAATTACTAAATGAAGGAACTTAAGTAGAGAAGGCCTTAAGAATTACCTTCATGTACTGCTCCTTACTCAGGAACTTATCGCGGCACGCCGGCTTGGTCTTCTTGATACCACGCAAGGCGTAGTAGTCTCGAACAGCCTGCACCCGAGCCTCGTGCCGTAAGTTCTGGAGTAGGCGCTTGCAGACGTTCTCGATAACATGTGCCGCGTCCTCCTCGTATCCCTCCTCACACCTGTAGAATGTCTGCAATCAAATGAGACAATATTGATTAGTACAATTAATAACTAGCTAGTTGAAGATTTTTAAATGTGTAAAGGAGAAATTACCCAGAACTTTCTGATCACCATGTCTGCCCTCGTGTCGCACACGACACCGTCGATAATCTCATCCGGCGGGGCCGGGGCAGCCACGTAGTGCTCCCAGCTCAATCCAAGCTCTGGAAGCCGACCCTCACCAGGCAACGTGACAAACCCCGGGAAGTTTTGCCGGCAAAGAACTCCAAGGACGGAGTTGGGCCGGCGGACACTATGATGGTGGTCCCAACCCCTGCAGCATGACAAGGCCAACGCATTAGTTATTTGAAAAAACATGAATGCACAAGGTACAAAAATATTAAATGCACTTACGTACCTCTCCCCATCAGGGAAAATCAACCACCTCTGCTCGCGGGTCACCGGCACGGACGGGAGCCGTGTAGCACCACGCTGGTAGACGGTGCCCCCCTCCTCCTCAAGATCAGTCGGCTCCCCGCCATCATCAGCATGGCCACTCGGCTCCTCGGGCTGATCCGGCCAGGTACCCCATCCGGACGTGTGCTCCTCCGGGGTCACGTGGGCCGAACTCTCGTGGGCCGAAGGCCAGTCGACCCGAGGCTCGTGGGCCCAAGACCCGTGGACCGAGGCTCGTGGACCGGAGTCCGTGTAGCCTCCTCCTCGGACGAGTCCACCCTAGCAGTCACGTGCTCGGGTGAAACAGCTGGGGGTGGCGGCGTGGAAGGTGCCGTAGCAGTCACCCTACCTCCTCTCCCACGACCACGTGCCCCACCTCCTCTCTTCCTACCTCGTCCCCTGCTGGGCACCGCGGTCGACGAAGAAGGGCCCGGCGGTGTGGCCATACTGTCCAGCAACGCTCGGCGGAGAGGTGCGTCTGGAATGGAAGACCTCAGACCACGCTCCCGACCAGCGCCCACCATCTTTCAACACCTGCCATGACAAACAGTAAACGAAATTAGTAGAACATAAAAAAAGACCGACATGAATAATAATATGTGTATCACTTAAGTGTATCATCATCAAGTACAACATAAAAAAATGTAATACCTGACACTACTAATAATCTCGATCAGTATCATCAATAAATGCATAATCATCATCATCACTATAATCAATGACGGGCTCATAGGGTTCATTGGCATCAACATGTGCAAGGCCACCTTGACGTAATCGGTCAAGCATTGACAGGTCATCCGCAGCAGTAACCTCTTCTTGTTCCGGCTCTTCTTGTTCCTCCTCTGGGGTGATGTCAGATTCATTGTCGCTGTCTACTTCAATGTTTTGGGGTGAAGTATAGCGGTTCTTGAAACGCTTTTTGGAAAGACATGCCTCTTGGAAGAATTCTCCTTCATATGTGTCTGGGTTAATGTGAGGTTCATAATCCTCTTCCTTTGGGGGAGAAAGTCTAGCACGTGGCGGCACTTCATAAACGACATCCCAACCTTTCAGATTTGGATTAGTTTGGCAGGCCCATGGTAGATAGAATACTTGGGTCGCCTGTTGAGCCGTGTCGGGGTCGGGGTGCTGTTTCGGGGTCGGGGGTCGGGGTGTCGTGTCGGTGTCGGGGTGCCGTGTCGGGGTCGGGGTGCTGTTTCGGGGTCGGGGGGTCGGGGTGTCGTGTCGGGGTCAGGGTGTCGGGGTCATGGGGTCGGTTGTCGGGGTGTCGGTCGGGGTCAGGGGGTCGGAGTGTCGTGCCATGGTCGGGGTGTCGGGGAGTCGTGTCGGGGTCGGGGTCTCGGGGTGTTGGGGTGCCGTGTCGGGGTCGGGGTGTCGGATCGGGGTCGGGGTCTAGGTGTCGGCTCGGGGTCGGGGTGTCGGGTCGGGGTCGAGGTCGAGGTGTCGGGTCGGGGTCGGGGTCGGGGTGTCGGGTCGGGGTGCCGGTCGGGGTGTCGTGTCGGTGTCGGGGTCAGGGTGTCGGGTCAGGCTCGGGGTCGAGGAGTCATGTCGGGGTCGGGGTCTCGGGTCGGCATGCCGGGTCGGGGTCGAGGTGCCGTGTCGGTGTCGGGGTCGGGGTGTCGGGTCAGGATCGGGGTCGGGGTGTCGGGGTCGGGGTCTCGGGGTCGGGGTGTCGGGTCGGGGTGCCGGGTCAGGGTCGGGGTGCCGTGTCGGGTCGGCTTTTTTTCCCTCTTTTTTCCTTTTCTTCTTCCTTTTTCTTCCTTTTTTTCCTTCTTCTTCTTCTTCCTCCTCCTTTCCTTTTTCCTCTTCTTCTTCTTCTTCTTCTTCTTCCTCCTCTTCTTCTTCCTCTTCTTCTTCTTCTTCTTTTTTCATGACTAAACGTAAACCTAAAACTAAACTAAACCTAAAACTAAACCTAAAACCAAACTAAAAGTAATCTAAACTAAACTAAATCTAAAACAAAACTAAAAGTAATCTAAACTGAAAAATAGAAAAAACAAAAAAGGAGAAGAGGGGATCTCACCTTCGGGACAGGGAGGTGCGGCGAGGTGCAGCCAGTGGCAGGGCGGCGGGCGGCGGGGTGCCTCGGCGGCGGCGGGGCGACGCTGGTGGTGGGCGGAGGGGGAGCAGGGTGGTGCGGGCGATGGGGCGGCGGGGTGGTGCGGTGCTTGACGGCGGCGGGGCTCGGCGGCGGCGGTGCGGGCGGTGGGCGGAGGGGGAGCAGGGTGGTGCGGGCGACGGGGCAGCGGGGTGCTGCGGTGGCAGGGTGGGGCGGCGGGGTGGGGCGGTGCTCGACGGCGGTGGGGCTCGGCGGCGGCGGTGCGGGCGCGTTTGAATTGGGGGCGCGGGGTGAGAGAGGGGAGTGTGGGGCCGGAGAGACAGAGGGGGTGGGATTAGGGCAAAGAGAGCACATAGCAGAGGGGGGAAACGGCCGTTAGCTAGGCCCTTTCTTTGCCATCCTCCAACGGACGGCAAAGATCCAGTAGGCAGACGGCAAAGATTAGGTGGACGACATACAGCAGCGGGGCCCAGCTGGGCTCTTTGCCGTCTGCCTTCTGGACCTTTGCCGTCCGCTGGCGGACGGCAAAGAAATGGCTGATGGCAATCAGGGAATTTGCCGTCAGCCTGTTCTTTGCCGTCCGCTTTTATAAAGCGGACGGCAAAGAGGGTCTTTGCTGTCCGCTGGCTGACGGCAAAGAGCAGGCTGACGGCAAATTCCCTAATTCCAGTAGTGTCATCATCGACGACACCGACTCGGACCCAGATGATAGCGATGATGACTATATTGATGAAGCCGGAGCAGATATCATGGAGTTTGCAACCGAAGAATATTTCTAGTAGACCACCTCACCAGCACTAGTAGTCCACCATGTAAATACAGTAGTCCGAGCACTTTTGTGATAGTTAGATCGATTGTATGCCCTTGTTTGATTGAATGAAGTGAATTGTTTGCTTTTGCCTCATGTGCATATGGGTAGTGTTTTGTCTTTGGACCCCCTCTATTCTTAAATCTCATCTTTTCTAAACCCTCAGATGCCTCCGAGACGTGACCCCGGATTTACCTTTCCACCGGAGCTCACCCAGTTGATCCAGCAGCAGAACACATTGATGCAGTTGCTAGTCTAGAATCAGAATCAGGGGAACAACAACAACAACCCACCACCACCACCACCACCACCACCTATTGATCACTTAGCCCGTTTTCTTAGGCTGAATCCGCCGGTGTTTTCCAGTAGCACCGAGCCGATAGTAGCAGATGATTGGCTCCGCAAGACAGCTAGAGAGTTGACCACAGCAGGATGCATAGATGCGGAGAAGGTGAAGTTTGCCGCGCATCAGCTTGAAGGACCCGCAGCATCATGGTGGGAGAATTTCACAGCCACTTTCCCTGTCGACACTGTCACATGGGACCAGTTTCAGCAGGCTTTTCGTACTGCCCATGTTTCAGCAGGAGCTATGGCCATGAAGAAGCGTGATTTTCGCAACTTGCGCCAAGGAGGACGGGCAGTTGGCCAGTATGTGGAGGACTTTAGTAAATTAGCACGTTATGTCCCAGATGACGTTGGTACGGATGCAGCTAAGCAGGAGAAGTTTCTAGAAGGACTAAATGATAAGTTGAGCATGCAGTTGATGGTAGCAACCTTCAACAACTACCAGGAGTTGGTAGACCGTGCTCTTATGATTGAAGGCAAGCAGCAGCAAATTGAGAACCGCAAGAGGAAGTATGGACAAGGGAAGTACAATTCTGGAGCTCAGCAGAAGCCACGTTTTACCCCTAGATCGGGAGGACATTTTCATCATACCCATGGAGGAGGTAGCTTGCACAATCACAACGGCACCAAGAATTGTAATGCAATGGAGGAAGCAACGGCCAGAACCATACCAACCCATCAACCCCAGCCAAGAAGGACCTGAGCCAAGTCACTTTCTTTAAGTGCCAGAAGACAGGACATTATGCCAATGAATGTCCTGAAGGCCAGAATGGCAATGGAAGCTCTGGGAAGAAGCCGAACCCTTTCAACAGGGGACAGGTGAACCACGTTAACGTGGAGGAGGTTGAAGAGCAACCGGATGCCGTAATCGGTAAGTTTTTGGTTAAGTCAATTACTGCACTCGTTCTTTTTGATACTGGTGCATCACATTCATACATATCAAGGGGATTTGTGGATAAGTATAACCTGCCCACTAAGGTTCTTAGAACACCTATGCTAGTAAGCTCACCAGGAGCGGAGTATATGGTCAGTCAAGGATGTTTTCAAGTGTCATTGAGTATAGGTAGGCATGTGTTTCCCTCGGATTTAATCATTTTGGAATCACAAGGATTGGATGCAATTCTGGGTATGGATTGGCTGTTGATGTACGGAGGAAACATCGATTGTGCCAGTAAGACAATTTTTCTTATCACCCACAAGGGAGAAGGATCAAGTATGTATCCCGACATGTGCCAAAAGGGACTCAAGTAAATTGTTTAACAGGAGTTTTGTAGGAGGAAGTACCAGTGGTAAGGGATTTCCCTGAAGTATTTCCAGAAGAGTTGTCGGGCATGCCACCGGATAGAGATATTGAGTTTTTGATTGAGCTATTGCCAGGCACAGGGCCAATATCAAAGAGACCATACAGGATGCCTGCAAAGGATTTGGTGGAGATTAAGAGGCAGATTAAGGAGTTACTAGATAAGGGATATATTCGCCCAAGTTCTTCGCCTTGGGGATCGCCAGTACTTCTGGTGGAGAAGAATGATGGATCGTTAAGGATGGTTGTTGATTATCGAGGATTGAATGAAGTAACCATCAAGAACAAGTACCCACTACCAATGATCAATGATCTGTTTGATCGATTGCAAGGAGCTAAGGTATTTTCCAAGATAGATCTGCGATCAGGATACCACCAGTTGAAGATTCGAGAACAGGATATACCTAAGAAAGCTTTTACCACCAGGTATGGGCTGTACGAGTATACCGTTATGTCATTTGGTCTGACTAACGCACCTGCTTATTTTATGAACATGATGAACAAAGTGTTTATGGAGTTCTTGGATAAGTTCGTCGTAGTGTTCATTGATGATATTCTGGTTTACTCGAAAAATGAAGAGGAGCATAAGGAACATTTGCGATTGGTACTTGAGAAGCTGAGAGAACATCAGTTGTATGCCAAATTCAGCAAATGTGAGTTTTGGTTAAAGGAAGTAGGATTCCTCGGATATGTTATATCAGGAGAAGGTATATCAGTAGATCCCACTAAGTTTGATATTGTGACAAATTGGGAAGCACCAACAACAGTTGGAGATATCCGGAGTTTTCTTGGACTCGCAGGATACTACCGAAGATTTATTGAGAATTTCTCAAAGATTGCGAAGCCTATGACGGAGTTATTAAAGAAGGATATCAAGTTCATATGGACTGAGGAATGTGAGGCCAGTTTCCAGGAGTTGAAGAAATGCTTGGTTACTTCACCGGTGTTGATTTTGCCAGACCAGACCAAGGATTATGAGGTGTACTGCGACGCTTCACGTCGAGGACTTGGAACAGTGCTTATGCAGGAAGGGAGAGTTGTTTCATATGCCTCAAGACAGCTTAAGCCTCATGAGTTGAATTATGCTAAGCATGATTTGGAGTTAGCAGCCATAGTGCATGCACTGAAGACTTGGAGACATTTCCTCATTGGAAATCATTGTGAGGTGTACACGGATCACAAGAGTTTGAAGTACATTTTCACGCAGAAGGAGTTGAACCTCAGACAAAGGAGATGGTTGGAGCTCATCAAGGATTATGATATGAGATTGCATTACCATCCCGGAAAGGCTAATGTAGTAGCTGACGCATTGAGCCATAAGAGCCATGTCAATACATTAATGACGGGGGAAATACCAAGGGAGTTAGCCGAAAATCTTCGTGAGCTATGTTTGGAAATAGTTTCGAGAGGCTATGTAGCAGCATTGGAGATTCAGTCAACTTTGATGGATAGAATCAGAGAATCCTAGAAGACTGACAAGGAGATTGCCTCCATAAAGCAGAAAATGAGCGAAGGAAAGGCTAAAGGATTTCGTGAGGATGAGCACGACACCCTATGGTTTGAAGACCGTGTTTATGTGCCCAATGACCCGGAGATCAGGAAGTTGATTCTGCAAGAGGCACACGATTCACCATATTCGATTCACCCAGGAAATACCAAGATGTATTTGGATTTGAAGGATATTTTCTGGTGGACCGGAATGAAGAAAGATATTGCGGAGTATGTAGCAGTTTGTGATGTATGTCAGAGAGTAAAGGCAGAGCATCAGAAGCCAGCAGGATTGCTACAGCCATTGTCGATACCCGAATGGAAGTGGGATAAGTTAGGCATGAATTTTATCACGGGATTACCCAGGACTCGTTCAGGCTATGACTCGATTTGGGTTGTAGTTGATCGGTTGACGAAAGTAGGTCATTTCATCCCAGTAAAGACCACTTACACCAGTGGTAAGTTGGCAAAGATATACATGACCAGGATTGTATGCTTACATGGAGTTCCGAGGAGTATAGTATCAGTTAGAGGAACCCAGTTTACCTCAAAGTTCTGGAATCAGTTGCACAAAACTTTGGGTACCAGGCTAGAGTTCAGCACAACTTTTCATCCACAGACAGATGGACAGACCGAGAGAGTCAATCAGATTTTGGAGGACATGCTGAGAGCTTGTGCGCTAGATTGCGGATCTAGTTGGGACGAGAATTTGTCGTATGCCGAATTCTCTTACAATAACAACTATCAATCCAGTTTAAAGATGGCCCCTTTCGAAGCCTTGTACGGGAGGAGGTGCAGGACACCGTTGTCGTGGGATGAAGTTGGAGACCGCTAGTTGTTTGGACCTGACTTGATTAAGGAGTCTGAATAGAAGGTGAAATTGATTCGTGATAGACTCAAGATAGCCCAGTCCATATAGAAGAGTTATGCAGATTCTAAATGCAAGGAGACAGTTTACGAAGTTGGAGATAGAGCTTATCTTCGAGTATCCCCACTTCGGGGAACAAAGCGCTTCGGTGTTAAAGGAAAGTTAGCGCCATGATTTGTAGGACCATACCGAGTATTGGGACGTATGGGAGAAGTGGCCTACAAGTTGGAATTGCCTGAAGGATTGTCAGGAGTTCATGATGTGTTCCACGTTTCTCAGTTGAAGAAGTGCCACGCGGAGATGGCTGACATACCCTTGAGAGACACAGTGCCATTGGAAGCAATTCGGTTGGACAGTGATTTGACTTATGACGAGAAACCTGTTAAGATTCTCGAGTTTGCCAGCTGAGTCACCTGTAGCAAGGTTATCAAGTTTTGTAAGGTTCATTGGAGCCACCTGGGAGCGAGAGGAAGATTTGCTCAAGGACCACCCTCACCTATTTTCTAGCAAACCCGAATCTTGAGGGCGAGATTCATCTTAAGGGGGGGGTAGGTTTGTAACATCCCAAATTTTCAATTTGGAATGTTATACATTAGACCATCATTGCATATCATAATTTATTTGCTATTGGTTTTGATCCTAGAAATTCCACGCAACTCAAGGACCCACGGAGAGAGTTGGGGATTTCGTTATTTCCATATTTGAGTTTTCTCAAATTTTGCGAATAGGATCCTTTGATTTAATTATTTTATCATCAATTATTTCTATTACAAAAATATGAGAGAGGGAATAAAATGACTTTCCCAAAATAAATAAATATTGAGGATTTAATAATAAAATCAAATAAGGTTTTATTTCGGAGTTTTTCGGTATTTTATTTGAATTTAGGAAAAATATGCGTTTTTCAAAATTGCATTTAGGCCCCAAATAAATGTTCACCTTCTGAGGATTGATTTTAGAAGCCCGGGAAAATTTATTTCGGAATTTTTGGAGTCCGTTTAGTATTTCTTTTACTTGTTTTTCTGCACAAAATAATTTAAAAAAACGCGAACCGACTTTGGGCCGTACCCGAGCGGGACTCCGCCCGGGGGCAGCATTTAAATAGCCGCCGCCTGAGCCGCCCCAGCCCACCAGAGCCGCTGCTAACCCTAACCCTAGCCGTGCCTCGATCCGCGCGCCCGCCACCGCTGACCCGCCTCCCGAGGTAAAAAAAGAAAAGAAAAAAACAAAAAAAAGGGTCGTGGTTTTATTTTTTTTAGTTTCGGTTTTTTTAAATAGATCAGTTTTTTTGGTTTATTTAATTAGCGAGCGTTCGTCCATTCGTTCGTTCTAGCGAACGTTCGTCGTTTTTCTTTTTCTCGGATTAAATTCGCGATTTTTCTGATCGCGATTCCTGATTCGATTTTCGTTTTAGTATAACTTTTCGCTCGGTTATGGGAATCAGGCAATTCAAGTGCTTGGAGTTTCGTCTCGAAACCCTCTATCCGTTTAACCAACTTAAACAAGTTTTTTCCACTGTAAAAATTGCCCTAGATCTAGAATAGTAAATGAAGCTTGTTGCTTTTGCCGTTTGACTTTCGTTGCTTCGTTTGATTTGATTCTTTTTGCAAACCGGAGTTCTTAAGTTGAACCTTTTGGTTAGATCTCTTATTTGAGTTTTACCCATGCATTAGATGAATACTTATTGTATGCTTGTTTGTTTGTCTGCGATATAATACCCAGAGTGCGCCGCCTGTTACTTCGTATCTCTAGGTTTCGCGGATCATCAGCAAGGCAAATAACACTTTGATCATACCTCCTACTACCCAGTTTTATTGCATTAGATCAATCCTCAAACATTGCATGATTAGGATCTAATTAAATTGTGGGATGGGAAGTAGTTGAGGTAGTACCTATTACTTGCTGTATCAAACCTTTGGGAGTTACTTCTACGTTTGCCTATTGTGCCATGCTATGCTAGTAGACGTGGATTGGGTGAGTGATGTCCATGACAGATGTGAGTTTGTTAATTAATGGTTTATCTAAGGTGGCAAGTTAAACACACATCTGGGTGGATTGAGGTACCTGGGTATTCCAGGATTGCCTGTTTTTCTTTATGTACCGCCACCCGGGCCCAAAGGGATCATGAGATTTTTCATACTAGAAACTTCCGTGTGCAGCCACAAGCTATTATGGGCTCTAGCATAGTTGATTAAGTCGTGCGAACTCTTACAGGGTAGACTAGCAGATGTAGGGGAAAGTAGGTGTAACGGTCTACCCATCGTAAGGTGCTAGCACTTCTGAAAGACTATGTCTCGGTCATCCGTTTCTCAAACACCATGTAGTGCAAGAAATCCAACGGAGGCGATCGAGTCTTGTGGGGAAAAGTGCGCAAACCTCTGCAGAGTGTATAAACTAATCATGGTTAGCCATGTCCCCGGTTATGGACAGCTTGAGTATCTAGTACTTGGATTATTATGTGAATCTCAACATGTTACTCTACAAATTAATTTTGTTGGGTTTTGTTTAATGATGATGCTTAATTGGGATTGAGGATGCTGTCAACCATTCTCAATGTTTAACAACTACCATGATAGTTAATTAAAATATATTCCTTTGTAGTAGGGAAAAATTGGCTTTACGCAAAACTGTAACCATAGAGCTTTCCACCAGCCAAATATGCATATACAATAGCCTGATTCATTCCATTACTCTCTATGTATTACTTTGCCAGCATATTCCATGTGTTGACCCGTTTCGGGCTGCAACATTAATGTTGCAGACTTTTCAGACGACAATTAAGGAGTTTTTAGGTCATGGTTCTATACTCATTGATGCTGTTGGAGTTGATGGACTCACTTATCTTCCAAGCCTTCTGCTGTTATAGTTATTCGATGGCCTTAAGCCATATTTATTGTAATAAGTTCTCTATTGAGACACTCGATGTAATAAGTGTGTGATTGCTACTCTGTTATAAATCCTCCGAGTACTGTGTGGTGTCAGCATTACTGATCCAGGGATGACACCTGAGCACAGAGATCAAACCGTTTGAGGTCTGGTCGCTACAGCCACCCACTTGGCACTTCTGGGAGCTGTGATGTAAAACCACTTCCGTTGCCATAATCCGGACACCTATGGAAAGGAACCCTTTGGCCATGAAGCTCCAGCAATCTTGCTTATTAGTGCGCCTCCGCACACTGTGTGCTGCCCCTCGACCATCTTCGGCTTCATGTCGAAGGTCTTGAGCCACAGGCCGACGTGAGGGGTAATGCGAAGGAAGGCCTCACATATGACAATAAATGCCGAGATGTGGAGAAAGGGATCCAGAGTGAGGCCTAGACCTCAGAGGAAGTGGGAGATGAACACAACGTTCTTGTTGGGTTCAGGAGTAGGGACAACCTGCCCTCGGGCAGGCAGCCGATGCGAAACCTCGGTGGTCAGGTATCTGGCCTCCCTCAACTTCTTGATATCCTCTTCCGTAATGGAGGTGGGCATCCACCGGCCTTGAAGGCTAGATCCGGACATGATTGAAGGTCCGAAGCACCTGACCTGGGCTTTGGGTGTTAGAACTCGAGGCAGGGGAAGGATTTGATTGAGCACGGGAGGGAAAAAAGTAAAAGCCTTGTCCCTTTATAAAGAGGGTGAATATCAAGCGTCCTGCTAGTGGCCATTTGGGACTTGCCTAAAATCTAGGAGTCCTAGGCACGGTTGGGTTACCCATGACCGTATTGATGAGAATCCCATAATTTGGGGAACACGGTCTCTGCTTTGACAAGACGTGTCAAGAGACCGCCTCGCGTTATGTGTGGAGCTGGTTGAAGAAAAATGGTTTGACAAATCGCCGGACCATGGCTTAATGTCATGTTGCAAAAACAAGTCAGCAAATTAGATTTGTGGAAATATTATTCTCTCTACGGTGGTATGTGGAACTTATTTTGCAGGGTCGAACACTATCCTTGTATTCAAATTCTTCCGTGGTGTATTCGGAGGAGGAACCCGCCTTGCAATGCCAAAGACAATACTGCGTGCCGGACTCATCGTCATTGAAAGTCTGGTTCAGGGGCTATTGAGGGAGTCCTGGATTAGGGGGTCTCCGGACAGCCGGATTATATCCTTTGGCCGGACTGTTGAACTATGAAGATACAAGATTGAAGACTTCGTCTCGTGTCCGGATGGAACTCTACTTGGCGTGGAAGGCAAGCTAGGCAATACGGATATGTATATCTCCTCCTTTGTAACCGACATTGGGTAAACCTAACCCTCGCTGGTGTCTATATAAACCGGAGGGTTTTAGTCCGTAGGACAACATACGATCATACCATAGGCTAGCTTCTAGGGTTTAGTCTCTCCGATCTCGTGGTAGATCTACATTTGTACTACCCATATCATCAATATTAATCAAGAAGGACGTAGGGTTTTACCTCCACCAAGAGGGCCCGAACCTGTGTAAAACATCGTGTTCCCTGCCTCCTGTTACCATCCGCCTTAGATGCACAGTTCGGGACCCCCTACCCGAGATCCGCCGGTTTTGACACCGACACTAACCATAGCATGAAACATATGGATCCAAATCAGCCCCTTACGAAGCAATGCATAAACTAGGGTTTAAGCTTCTGTCACTCTAGCAACCCATCGTCTACTTATTACTTCCCAATGCCTTCCTCTAGGCCCAAATAATGGTGAAGTGTCATGTAGTCGATGTTCACATAACACCACTAGAGGATAGACAACATACATCTTATCAAAATATCGAACGAATACCAAATTCACATGACTACTAATAGCAAGACTTCTCCCATGTCCTCAAGAACAAAAGTAACTACTCACAAAGCATAAACATGTTCATAATCAGAGGGGTATTAATATGCATATAGGATCTGAACGTATGATCTTCCACCAATTAAACCAACTAGCATCAACTACAATGAGTAATTAACACTACTAGCAACCTACTAGCACCAATCCCAGACTTGGAGACAAGAATTGGATACAAGAGGTGAACTAGGGTTTTGAGAGGAGATGGTGCTGATGAAGATGTTGATGGAGATTTCCCTCTCCCGATGTGAGGAGCATTGGTGATGACGATGGCGATGATTTCCCCCTCCAGGAGGGAAGTTTCCCCGGCAGAACAGCTCCGCCAGAACCCTAGATTGGTTCCGCCAAGGTTCCGCCTCATGGCGGCGGAGTTTCGTCCGAGAAGATGGCTTATGATTTTTTTCCCATCAAAAGGCTTCATATAGCAGAAGATGGCCACCGGAGGGCCACCAGGGGGCCCACGAGGTAGGTGGCGCGCCCAAGGGTGTAGGGCGCGCCTCCACCCTCGTGGGCAGGGTGTGGCCCCCCTAGTGAATCTCTTCTGCTGAGTATTTTTTATATATTCTGAAAACGTGTTCCGTGAAGTTTCAGGACTTTTGGAGCTATGCAGAATAGGTCTCTAATATTTGCTCCTTTTCCAGCCCAGAATCCCAGCCGTCGGCATTCTCCTTCTTCATGTAAACCTTGTAAAATAAGAAATAATAGGCATAAGTATTGTGACATTCACTACTAGGGAAAACCTTATACACAGAACTTTAGCAGTAGCACGCGTCAAAAAAGCACGCTGGTGCTAAGTAGCAGTAGCGCGCCTGTGCAAACCGCGCTGCAGATAAAGTTTTAGCAGTAGCGCGTCTTGTTCTAAACGCGTTACTACTAAAATTCCCACGGCTTAGCCGATAGGCTACACATAGTAGTAGCGACCTATATCGAACCGCGCTACCGCTACTTTCTTTGTAGCAGCGCGTTTTAATCTAAACTCGCTACTACTAAAGGATATAAAATTAAATGGAAAGCAAATAGAAAGGTAATTGAAAATGAAAGAAATAGAATAAGGTGAAAGGAAAAAAATAAAATGTGAAGAAAACTAAATGAAAAAGGGGAAAAAGAGAAAGGAGTTGCAGTAGCGTGTATCCCAGAACGCGCTGTAGCTAACATAGCAGTAGCGCGCTTTCCGGAATGCGCTACTGCTACTTCTGACTTAACCACGGGGTTCGTCCTTCCCCACGGCCACTTCCCCCAAATCCAGCTCTCCACTCTCGCCGCCGCTATCGCCCGTCGGCCGCCGCGCGCTCTCCGCACACCCTCTACGCCGCCCCAACCCCAGATTCAACACCGCCCCCGCCCCGACCTCAACGCCGTCCCCGACCCCGACCTCGACGCCGCCATCCGCCGCGTGCCCGAGCCCCGACCTCAATGCCGCCTGCCCCTCCCTCATCGCAGGCACCCGAGGTGAGCACGCCTGCTCCTCCCTCTCCCCTACCTCTACCTAAGGTTTCTTTATATTTTAGTTGCATCAAATTAGTTAGGGTTCATGTAAGGGTGGAAACGAATCGGATGCGGATGCGGCTCAAATGAGTTAGGGTTCATGTAAGGGTGGAAACGAATCAAATTTCTAAGATGAATCATAAAACGAGTAAAATTTGACCACTTATTTCACTTTATAGTTGGATAATTGGAATATCCGCTACCACTTTCCACCCCTAGCTTCATCAAATTAGATGGTAATTAGGGCAGTAGTTCCTAGGTACTAATTAGTTAGTAAGAACTAGGTACTAATTAGGTACTAGTTTATTTTTATTTATAGTAAGTTTATTTTTAATAAGAACTAGTTGAATTAATAGAACTAGTTAGTAAGAACTTGTTGCTATTTTTTAGTTAAAGCAATTTTTCCCGCATCGATGTGGACGATGCCTATCCCGCATCCTCGTCGTCAAGTTGGCGGAGGACGACACCTGCTTGACCAGATGGGCCATGTCCGGGACTGGGCTCCGCCGGGGTGGTACTGGGAGGCGCTACCTACCGGGGGCGCAGGTTGGTGAGGAGCCAGCCTGTCGTTGACCCGAACCTTCTTTGGTGGCGGTCGCGTGGGCCAGTGACGGTCCAGAGGCTCAAGGACCCCGCGGAGGTGGTGCGTCACCGTGTCAGTGAGGAGGACGCGCACGTCCGTCGCTACTTGTTTGCGTTGGAGCACATGTTCTCCAATACCTGGCAAGTTCTCTAGGGATCTCACTGGAGCTATGATCCCGTGATGGTTCCTTCTCTGCGGGTATCCACCGCCCACGCCGATACCCGTAGTGTGCTAGGGTTTTAGTTGTATTAGTGATGTTATATGTATGACACTATTCGGGATGTATTCGTGATAATATTCGACGATGTATGGAGGCATGAGATGATTTACTTTTGCTTATTGAATGCATGCTAATTTGAGTCCTATAAGATATTTTGAAATGTATCTTGTGTTGCTCAAATAGGATATGTGCTTGCCCAAGTGGCCGGTCATGTTTGCAGGTTACACCTCCGAGTGGCCTATGTTTTGCCGGAGTGTTGATTCATTTTCGTTCCGGCAAATTTCAGGCGCTCGATATGTCCTATTTTAGCAAAGGTCAGGCCGGATTTTTCCGTGAATTTTGGCATGACTTGTGCCAGAATATGTAGGAAATATCGAGTGCCCCGGATTCCGTGAATTAATGTTTTAACTATGAACATAGGAAATGTCTGACGACGAAAAGGATTTCGGTATTTGCAAATACTGCGAAGACAAGCGCGACATGTGCGACGGAATCTTCCTAGATGATGATAGGTGCTTCAGCATCAAGCTGGACGAGAACTTCGAAGTGGATACAGTAAGTCACAACGACAAGTCTTTTTTCGTAATTAAGCATGGCATTTGCTTCATTTGCTTCAACTTATAATTTAAGCATGACATTAAGCATGACAAGTCTTTTTTTACTATTCTACTAGCGTATCCCCTGCCATGCAAGAGTTTTTGTATTGGATAAGATAGGTTTCAGTCGTACTATGGAGGAAAAGAAAGTTTACTTGAAGACCGAGCATGGTTATATTTTCCACACAAAATTATACAATTCAGACGACTACACCTATTTTGGATGCAAAACATGGCGAGCACTATGCAAGACTTATGCATTTGAGCCTGATATGGTTATCACCTTTGATATTCGTCCGGAAGTTGATATTGAGGGTAATACCGACATCTGGGTTGATATACAGACGCCTCCAGTTATACCATTATGTATGTTTCTCAACCATATTTATGTCTTTGATATTGTTTATTCAAAAATAGTTGACAACTAATTTGTATTGTCAGCTTATTTCGGTGCAAGCAAACATGTCCAGCGCTTGGTAGACAGGACCTACTACTGTCCCGGGGCTGAACTAAACTGCGAGGAGCTAAGTCATTATGTTTCATGGCTTGAGGATCTTGATACTGTCAAGACAAATTTTCTTCCTGCATTTAGAAATGTTAGTACTGAAAACGTGCGACCAATAGTGTTCGTAATGAACTACGGTCACATGTATTTAGGAAGGATGGTAAGATTTTTACTATTTGTCCTCAGTGCATCTTTTCCATACATTATTTTTGAAGCTAAACTTCATTGCTAAGTATCTTACCATACGATGTTCTTCAACAGGGACTCCCGATGAATGTTGTGCCTTATGGGATCGAGACTAAAGGTACCATGAATATTATTAGCTTACGGCCAAGATATCCTAAAGATTACTTTACTGCATTCAAGATTAGCGACGGATGCTTAATAGTGCAAGACTGGACCAAATGTGTGATGGAGAAGCGCAGAGAAGTACTAGGGGGCAGCAAACAGATGCGCTACCCACGATTAGGAGATATGTTCATCTACATGCTCCAACTTGATCAAGGAGGAGAGCTACACATGTTTTATGTTAGAAATGAGTTTGAGGATGATGATGTGCTACACTATTACTATGATGATAAAATAGCTAGTGTTGGTGGTAATGACTATGATGATTATTATTAGCTAGTGTTAGTGGTGATTAAATAAATACTATTGGTGGTAATGACTATGATGATGATTAAATAGCTTGTGCTGGCGGATTAGATTCAAGTGGAGGCAACATGTGGTGCACATCGAAAGTACTACTAGTCCAAACTAGATCAAGTTTGGATTAGTAGTATACTTTTGACATGCACCACATATTGCCTCCACTTGAACCTAATCCACCTTCATTTGACACACTGTTATGGACACAATGATGTAAACCTCATAACTGGTATTGTAACAATATTTGTACGATGGAGCATAAATACACTAAAAATAAAAAATAAATAAAAGAATACTAGTAGCGATGGAGAGAAAACACGCTGCCAGTAGTTACATTAGCAGTAGCGTGGGAGTGAACAAACGCTGCGGCTATTTGTCCTAGCAGTAGCGCGTGCGGGCACGCGTTACTGCTAAGCAATAGTTGTAGTGCCTTATTAGTAGCGCGCCTACCCTGCGCTACTAGTGAGCACAAAACCTGCGCTACTGCTAGGGTTTTCCCTAGTAGTGATAATGTGTAATAACAGCCCATAATGCAATAAATATCGATATAAAAGCATGATGCAAAATGGACGTATCACTCCCCCAAGCTTAAACCTTTGCTTGTCCTCAAGCAATTCAGTTGATAAACTGAAAGTGGTAAAGAAAAACTTTTACAAACTCTAGTTGCTCTTGTTGTTGTAAATATGTAAAGCCAGCATTGAAGTTTTCAGGAAAGATTATGAACTAACCATATTCACAATAACATTGAGGTCTCATGTTTACTCATATCAATGGCATAATCAACTAGCGAGCAATAATAATAAATCTCGGATGACAACACTTTCTCAAAACAATCATGATATGATATAACAAGATGGTATCTCGCTATCCCTTTCTGAGACCGCAAAACATAAATGCAGAGCACCTTTAAAGATCAAGGACTGACTAGACATTGTAATTCATGGTAAAAGAGATCCAGTCAAGTCATACTCAATGTAAACTAACAGTAATGAATGCAAATGACAGTGGTGCTCTCCAACTGGTGCTTTTTAATAAGAGGATGATGACTCAACATAAAAGTAAATAGATAGGCCCTTCGCAAAGGGAAGCAGGGATTTGTAGAGGTGCCCGAGCTCGGTTTTGAAATAGATATGAATAATATTTTGAGTGGTATACTTTCATTGTCAACATAACAACCGAGAGATGACGATATCTTCCATGCTACACACATTATAGGCGGTTCCCAAACAGAATGGTAAAGTTTATACTCCCCCTCCACCAACAAGCATCAATCCATGGCTTGCTTGAAACAACGAGTGCCTCCAACTAACAAGAGTCCCGGGGGAGTTTTGTTTGCAGTTATTTTGATTTGATTAGCATAAAGCATGGGACTGGGCATCCCGGTGACCAGCCATTTTCTCGTGAGTGAGGAGCGGAGTCCACTCTTCTTGAGAATAACCCGCCTAACATGGAAGATATGGACAACCCTAGTTGATACATGAGCTATTCGAGCATACAAAACAGAATGTTTATTTGAAGGTTTAGAGTTTGGCACATACAAATTTACTTGGAACGGCAGGTAGATACCGTATATAGGTAGGTATTGTGGACTCATATGGAACAACTTTGGGGTTTATGGAATTGGATGCACAAGCAGTATTCCCACTTAGTACAAGTGAAGGCTAGCAAAAGACTGCGAAGTGACCAGCTAGAGAGCGACAACAGTCATGAACATGCATTAAAATTAATCAACACCGAATGCAATCATGAGTAGGATATAATGCACCATGAACATAAATATCGTAGAGGCTATGTTGATTTTGTTTCAACTACATGCGTGAACATGTGCCAAGTCAAGCCACTCGAATCGTTCAAAAGAGGATACCACCCTATCATACCACATCATAACCATTTTAATAGCACGTTGGCATGCAAGGTAAACCATTATAAGCTCCTAGCTAATTAAGCATGGCATAAGCAACTACAATCTCTAATTGTCATTGCAATTATGTTTCTTTCATAATAGGCTGAATCAGGAATGATGAACTAATCATATTTACAAAAAAAGAGGTCGAGTTCATACCAGCTTTTCTCATCTCAATCAGTCCATCATATAATCATCATTATTGCCTTTCACTTGCATGACCGAATAGTGTGGATAATAATAATAGTGCATGTGCATTGGACTAAGCTGGAATCTACAAGCATTCAATTCAAGAGAGAAGACAAGGTAATGGGCTCTTTGTCAGATCAACAATAATGCATATATGAGCCACTTAACATTTTAATCATGGTCTTCTCCTCTCGACCCCCAAGGAACAAGAAAAGAAATAAAACTATTTACACGAGAAAGCTCCCAACAAGCAAAAGAAGAACGAGAAATCTTTTTGGGTTTTCTTTTTAGTTACTACTACAAGCATGGAAAGTAAACTAATTAAAAGCTACAACTATTTTTTTGTTTTTCCTTAAGGTTTATTAAACACACAAGAAGAAAACATAAAAAGGAAAATAAACTAGCATGGATGATACAATGAAAACGTATGAGCACCGACAACTAGCATGAGTGTGTGAACATGAATGTAATGTCAGTGAGAAATATGTATTCCCCCAAGCTTAGGCTTTTGGCCTAAGTTGGTCTATGGCCACGGCTGGCCTGGCGGATATCCAAAGTTATAGTTGGGGGAGTACGAGAAATATCCAAAGCAGCAGCAACTATTGCCTCATGAGCTGCCGCTTGGAGACGGGCCGTCTCCATCCTCCTCTTATACTCGTCCGCCACCTCCCTGGTTATAACATATCTCCCTTTTTCCTGAGAGTCAAAGAAAGCAGGAGCAGGGAGAGCGACGTGATAGGTGCGTCGTCTATCAAAGATTAGTCGGTACTGGAGGAACTGATCATTCCTCTCAACAAACTGATGACGAACCATAGCCTCATAATCTAAATAAACAGGAGGCAACTCAATATCATACCCATGTATGGGTATATCAAGAAAATTAGGTAGACATGTTGCATAAATTTCACCAAAGAAATCTCCATTAAATCTATTATTATGCAACCTACGTGCAACATTGGCTCCCAAATTATAATGTTTATCTCCTAATACAGCACTCCTGAGAACACTGAGGTCAGGGACACACATGTGACATGCTTCATCCTTACAATTTATGCACCTACCTATGAAGAGAGAAAAATAATGTATAGTAGGAAAATGAATGCTCCCTATGGTAGCTTGTGTTATATCTCTAAATTCCCCCATAGTTATACTAGCAAGAAAATCTCTAAACTAAGATTTGCGAGGCTCACTAGTGGTGCCCCATTGTGGAAGTTTGCAAGCAGTATTAAAATCCTCTAAGTCCATAGTATAAGAATTTTCATAAATATCAAACAGGACAGTTTGAGAATTTCGTGATGATGAAAATTCAAACCTTCTAACAAAGGAATCAGTGAGATAGTGGTACTGGCGGCACTTATCTTCCTCGAAGCTCTCAAGATCAGCATTGCACACATATGCGTTAAATTCTTCCTTGATTCCTGCTCGATCCATAAAGTCCTCTGAAGGCCATTCATAGCTAGATGGCTTATTCTCTCTCTTTGATCTTTACTACAATGTTCTTCTCGATGTTCTTGGAGATCTATTCGATGTAATATTCTTTTGTGGTGTGTTTGTTGGGTTCCAATGAATTGTGGTTTATGCTTAGATTATCTATGAATATTATTTGAGTCTTCTCTGAACTCTTTTACGCATGATTATTATAGCTTTGTATTTCTCCCCAGTCTATTCATTTGGTTCACCAACTAGATTGATTTATCTTGCAACGGGAGAGGTGCTTTGTAATGGGTTCAATTTGCGGTGCTCTATATCCCAGTGATAGAAAGGGACAAGACAAATATTTGTATTGTTGCCATGTGGTACCCCGGCTCAGAGCAACCGGTCTGCCTTGCATTTCCAGCCGGGAGATCATGTCTTCTGGCAACACACAACAACTTGGCATAGAAATACAACCGCTTTACTATTGTGTGGACATAGGTTCGACGATACATAAGGAAGCGAGGCCAAGCGGCACACACGGTGCCACTGCACTTATGTATAATATTCAGTGGACATGTTGGGGGCCTCGACGATTAAGACACAACTACTCGGCAGCGGTACACCAACATAGTAGGACTCCATCTCACAGGGACACTACTAGGACACGGCCTAGACTATGATGAACGATGCAACTCCGACTCTGGTATAACTTCGCCTGAAACTAGCATGACATGCCAGGTGAGTACTTTGAATGTACTCGCAAGCTCACGACAAACAAAACAACAATGACAAACAATAACATGATATTTAAGTAGGTTAAATGCAAGAACATAACATGCTTCTCATGAAGTGTATGTGACCAAAGCACATGGTCCCTCGGACCAGCTTACCATCTGGGTTACCTCGTAACCACATCAGCATGCTTACCATGGTGATCACCCTGGATCACAATGGATACAAGCTCGATGATCACACGAGATCACCAACCATATCATGTGCCATCAAGGTAACATTAGTGTGCAAGTTAATTATTTCTATTGACCCACGGCGTGACCTACTACAAACTGTGTCCATAATAGTGGACGCGACTATTGATAGATTAAACACACTTTGCAGAGGTTAGTACAATGTACCCACACCACAAAACACATGGCCTCATACTCCCATTCGGGTGGACCAATAATGTTCCAACAAAATCAATCTATTGCATGACACTCTCCTAGCCACTCCGACCAACTCCCATTTGGGTTAACTCATGGGTGGCCCCGGATGCCACTCAGACATCAAACAGCCACTATCGTGGCAAAACAAAAAGGGTCCCAAACAGGGGCAATGGTACCAATCAACTACGGGCACACAAGGCTATGCCTACCTACCGGGCCAGGGTAGCGCAAGCACATAACCTTCCCTTGTTGGAGGCACCGGCGAGAGGCATGACAATAGACCGAATAAGGTCCTTCCCATAAAGGCAAATGTGGTTGCGCTGGGAAACTTGATTCGGTGGCACCATGACTCGATCAATAGTATATACAAGTTGTATTATTATCATGTTTAACTTGAAATAAAAATTTACTCGAGTCATAGTATGCCATGAAATGCACATGCAAGGAATCAACATAATGACGGTACTATCATAAGCATGATCATGACAATTAAACACTACTAACTTGACAAAGTAACCAACATTCTTCTGTAAATCATAATAAGCATAGCATGAAAATGATACTAGCACAAGTTAAATTATTTTAATTAACTAAATGCAATATATAACTTTCAATTCAAGTAAAAATCATAATCATTGCAATGTCGCCCTTGCAAATGTTTGTGGTGGCTTGCCTTAGTTAAGAGGAGGGTCACAAAACTCCTGGTCCTCTTCAAGACAAGTTGAACCTTCTGAAAATAATCCAAATACCAAAAAGAAAGTGTCACATTAAGCATTTTAATGCACTAGAAAATATTTACAGCAAGGAAAAATCTCAATTTTTGCATACAGCAAGAGTAGCTCAAGAAAAAAAGGTAGCAAAAAGAATCATCTCATTTGGACTTGTGGGCTAGGAGTTATAGCTGGTCAAAGTTTAGTAAAAAATATTTGAATTTAAACAGAATATAGAAAAAACCAGAGAGGGCCATATTTAAGGCGTATTCTGCAAATACGCCTCCACTCATACCGCTTGGGGAGAGAGGAGAGGCTCTGACGGGTGGGGTCACCACGTCACGTTTATGAGAGAGAGAGAGAGAAGCATTGGCGGTGGCCCGGTCGGCAATGGTTCTCCGACGAGTAGGCCACGGCGACCTCCAGTGAGGTGGGGGATGGACGCAGCTCACGGAGAGGAGCACGTACGTACCCAAAACACGGCCTTAGTTGGACGGATGGCGTCGGGGCTTTCTTGTTCAGAGACGGCGGGCAGCGGGGCTCATCGGAGTTGGGGTTTCCGGCAAGGTGTCGTTGGTGGAGTAGCACCATCACGATCATAGGAAGCCAACGAACACGCCTGGAGGGTTGGGCGATGATGGAGGGCACCGGAGCAAGCGGACGGCCGAAGGAGATCCGTGGCCAACTCCGCGATGATCGGCGGCTAGAGGCCTGCCGCCCGGCCTTAACGCGGTGCTAAACTAGTGGATTTGTGGCAGAGGAGGTGAGTGGGTTGGCCAGAACAGGTCGGGGGTGGCTCTATAAATATTTATAGGGGAGGGCGAGGCAGAGCTAGCGACCGCCAACGAGGCTTCTAGAGCGGCGAGAGACAATGAGAGTGCTCAGGCTCGATGTGATATCTCGCTGAGGATCGTCCAAGCACAGTGGACTGGAGGAGCCAAGAACATGGGCACAGAGAGGGACGGCTCGACCACGCGGGAGCACTGTGCCCTCTGCTCCGCCATGTCTGCGTCCACTGAGCAAGCTAATGGTGTCGGGGAGCGGCTGAGAGTGGCTGAGAGGAAGTGGCCGAGGTAGCATGAGGGTGAGGACACGCGAGGGTGGCGCTGGGTGTAAGCACGGGCGAGGCAGAGGGGTTGCCGACACGTAGAGCGCGCCGAACGCCTGTCGAACACCCTGTCTTCATGCGGTCACCATTTGCACTAGTGCAACGCGGTGCAGTAGGGTGAGCAGACCGTGTCTGGGCTCTAGTCCCTTCAACACTATGTCGGTTCACGGTCTTGGTTCATCACCAGATCAATCAGACAAGACTAGAGAGAGTTGGCAAGTTTCTGTACAGAAACTATTGCGGAACTTTGTGAGAAAACTATAAGGAGATAAGAGCTGATACTTGGTGGCTAAGTTTTGGATCGGAAGGTAGTCTTGCCATAAAAATTTCAGCTCAAATGGAGCAAGAAAAAATACACTTCCTTCACAAAGTGCCCTTGCTGTCCAGAAAAGAAAATATTTTCTTGAGCCAAAATTTTATGCATGACCATGGGATAGTTTTACAAAGAAGGTGAGGCGACCGAAAGAATATTAGGGAATTTATTTAGGATTTTAGGAGCAATAAAAATAGGGGTTGCTTTGGAGAAGTGGAAAATATTCATTTCTAGGAGGAAAATGAATATTATGTCGTTGAATAAAATATTTCCATGGCATTATTTTGGGAGGGATGAGGTCTAGAGATATTTTTAAGGTGCTAGGAGTCACTTGGGGGAAAACCAAAAATAATTCCCAAGTGATAAGTCCAAATGAGTTAATAGAAAATTCAAATTCAAACCAAATATTCAACAAAATCAAAAAAAGAAAAAATGGCAAAAATTCAGGGTGTCACATGCCATTAAGGGAAAAGCGACGTGGTTTATTCATAATGATTGAATTTACTTTGTCTATATCATGTCATAAGGTCTTACTCTATTTTTTATGAACTTATTACTTTAGATGCATGCTGGATAGCGGTCGATGTGTAAAGTAATAATAGTAGATGCACGCAGGAGTCAGTCTACCTGTCTCGGACGTGATGACTATATACATGATCATTGGCTTGGATATCATCATAACTATGCATTTTTCTATCAATCGTCCAACAATAATTTGTTTATCCACTGCATGTTTTTATTTAAGAGAGAAGTTTTTACTGAAAACTATGGTCCCCGGACCTATCTTTATCATATATTAAGGCATCCACAGCATGACCAATACCAAATCTGACACATCACCCACTCCTATGTTCACATATTATATTTTATTAGTTGCCTAAATTTGGCATCGAAGCTCCAAGAAGCAACGGTTCCACATATTTTGCTTTGGCACTAGTCTCTACAATGTGTAGAAGGGCTGCCAAAAGCCAAAAACTAATTTGGCATACATCATGGATGCTCTTAAAATCCAAATATAGCTTGATGCAATTTATTTGTTGTTATTTTATGTTTTTTTTGAAAGAGGATGTTTAAACCCTCGGCCTTTGCATCAAGCGATGCATGCGGCCATCTTTATTTATTATTTCACCAAGGTTTAACAGGAACATACATCAAACCACCCGAAGCCATCAGTCACACCTACAAAACTCGATTATATAGAGTGCTCTCACTCCCCATATCTAAATTATTGTCGTCACCGATCCTTTCACATAAAGTATCGGAACAAACAGCCGGTGCATCATACCTAAAGTGTACACCACACATGCACATGTTTTAGACGCCACCATCATCATCGGACCGCTGACCCATCTTCAGGAGAGAGATCCGCATCATCCTTGTCAGTCTGTCCATCCATCGACGCCACCACGGCGCCCAACGGCACCACCGCCCCGCACTTGTCCATCCAGACACGAAGATTCTGGAAGATCTTTCATGCATAGCACTTGCCGACCAGGCATGACACAGCGTAGCACCTGTCGGCCATGCATGACTTGACATCTCCACTGAAGCTCCGTACAAGACGAATCCGCTCCACCTCCTGCCTCTGTCTTCCAGCGCTACTCCAAAAACGATGCTCCCAAGAGAGAAACGACACCGCAGTACCATCATCATCCGATTCGGAAGACCGGATCCTAGGGTTTTCCCTGGAGCAGCACGAGTGGGTCGACAATCGTTGCACGACGATGCCTTCATCAAGGTAATGACGCATAACGCCGCCATCAGCTTGGTTTTCATCGGCAACTGATACGTCCATTTTGCATCATGTTTTCTTACTGTTATTTATAATTTTTTATCCATAATAATGCTTTTTGGAGTAATTCTAATACCTTTTCTCTCATAGTATGCAAGGTATACACAAAGAGGGAGAATTCGGGCAGCTGGAAATCTGGACCTGGAAAAGCTACGCCAGGCTACCTATTCTGCACAATTCCAAATAAGCTAAAACTTCACGGAGAATTTTTATGGAATATACGAAGAATATTGGAGCAAATAACTACCAGAGGGGGCCCACCAGGTGGGCACAACCCACCTAGGCGCGCCAGGGAGCCCAAGCGCGCCCTGGTGGGTTTTGCTCACCCAAGCCCACCTCCGGTGCCATCTTCTGGTATAGAAGTCATTTTGACCTAGAAAAACAAGTAGAGGACTTTCGGGACGGAGCGCCGCCGCCTCAAGGCAGAACTTGGGCAGGAGTACTTTTGCCCTCTGGTGGAGCGATTCCGCCGAGGAAACTTCCCTCCTGGAGGGGGAAATCATCGTCATCATCATCACCAACAACTCTCCTATCTTGGGGAGGGCAATCTCCATCAACATCTTCAATAGCGTCATCTCCTCTCAAACCCTAGTTCATGTCTTATGTTCAATCTTGTTACCGAAACTATAGATTGATGCTTGTGGGTGACTAGTAGTGTTGATTACATCTTGTAGTTGATTACTATATGGTTTATTTCGTGGAAGATTATATGTTCAGATCCAATATGCTATTTAATAACCCTCTAATCTTGAGCATGATTATCGTTTGTGAGTAGTTACTTTTGTTCTTAAGGTCATGGGAGAAATTATGTTGCAAGTAATCATGTGAACTTGATATGTGTTCGATATTTTGATAGTATGTATGTTGTGATTCCCTTAGTGGTGTCATGTGAACATCGACTACATGAGACTTCACCATATTTGGGCCAAAGGAAATGCATTGTGGAGTAGCAATTAGATGACGGGTTGCGAGAGTGACAGAAGGTTAAACCCTAGTTTATGCGCTATTCCGTAAGGGACCGATTGGACCCAAAAGTTTAATGCTATGATTAGAATTTATTCAAAATACTTTTCTCATAGTTTTGGATGCTTGCGTGGGGGTTAATCATAAGTAGGAGGTTTGTTGAAGTAAGAACAAGACCTAAGCACCGGTCCACCCACATATCAAATTATCAAAGTACCGAACACGAATTAAACCAACATGATAAAAGTGACTAGATGAAATCCCCGTGTACCCTCAAGAACACTTTGCTTATCATAAGAAACCGTTTTGGCTTGTCCTTTGCCTCAAAAGGACTGGGCTACTTTGCTGCACTTTTGTTACTACTATCGTTACTTGCTCGTTACAAATTATCTTGCTATCAAACTACTCTGCTACTTACAATTTCAGCACTTGCAGACATTACCTTGCTGAAAACCACTTGTCATTTCCTTCTGCTCCTTATTGGGTTCGACACTCTTACTTATCAAAAAGAGTTACAATTGATCCGCTATACTTTTGGGTCATCAGCAACTATGTTATCCTAAATCGTAGTCAGAACTAGATGGAGGATCTCGGTATCTAACCATCCAGCCTCAGGCCGACCACCTCCGACGGAGGAAATGGCCACCGCCGCCGGCTGCATCATCTAGATCGGATCTGACCGGAGGCGCCGCCAAGCCGCCCACCGGACAAGATCATCGTGAAGGACACCCGGCCACCGGAGGTAGCCGCCGCCACCATTGGTTGATCCTGCCACCGGATTGGCCGTCATCTATGTGCATGCGCCCGCGCCGTGGCCACCACGCCTCCTCCATGGATCTGGGCAAGATCCCATCCCTGAAGAAGAGGGATGTGGTGACATGGGCGCACAGCTGCGACCACCGCCATCCTCCCACCACCACAAGGCCTAGCGACGCGGGCGGAGGAGCGCCACGCCGTCCACCCATCGCTCAAGAGCCCAAGGAAAAGCCACACCAGGGTGCCGGGGGCCCCACTGCCGCCGGATCTGCACGGGCTTAGCCCGGCCGAGTCCATAGGGCGGTGGCAAGGGGAAGAGAAGGTGCGAGAGGGACCTGACGAAGTAGATCTCGCCGCCGCCGAGTCGCCATGGGAGGTGGGCGACGCAGGGGCAGGCAGGGCCTAGTTCGAACTTATACACAGCCCCTGTGTTTTTGTTTATCTATCTATCACTATGAGATTTGATCCTTGCAATTAACCATCAAGTGATTGACAACCCCGTGTTTGCGTTGGGTGCAAGTATTTGTTTTTTTGTGTGTAGGTGTTGTTCACGATGTCTTACTTGGCTCTCCTACTGGATTAATAACTCTGGTTTTTAACTAAGGAAAATACTTACCTCTAATGTTTTGCATCATACTCTCCTCTTCGAAAAAATCCCAACGCATTTCACAAATAGCACTATAGTATGCTTCTAAAATGGTGACCTGAATCTCCACACTAGTGTAAGAACAAAAGAATGTCATATTCGGTTTCATGAACTTACCAAAATAGTCAGTTGGCACGGAGATTCAAATAGCCCAAAGGAATAATTAAACAATGAAAAAACGAGTAGTAAAATCCTAAACGCCTTTATGGCACAGCGAAGCAGAACTAGGCCCTGCCTGCCCCTGCGTCGCCCACCTCTCGTCCACAAGGTCTAACGTGGAACTGAGCGTATTACATTTACCCCAGTTCTTGACAACTCTTTTCGGCTCAATACTGATCGGGAAAAAAGGGTTCTGGAAAGTCCTGATCGGGAAAAAAAGATTCTTGAAAGTCCTGATCAGAAAAGAAAAAAAACTGTGCGAACCAGAGGTCCTACCTACAGCGCCGGCATGGTCGATCGCGCGGCGGGGCCGGCAACGGCGACACCACGGGCCGCCGCTGCTCGCCGTGCTTGTTTGTTAACTAGCACGATATAGAGCGGGCTCTCATCGCACATATTCACCCCAAAGTTCCGGAATTCCCTCTGCTTGAATGCCCATATCTCAACGAGGTCATCCTCCCTGAAGCCGCACTTGCCGACGAAGTCGTGGTACCCTGCTCCCTTGATGACCGTGCCCTGGCTGCCGTCCCACCTCGACAGCTCCAGCTGCGTCATCTCGATGCTCAGGTTGCTGCTGGCCACCACGTGCACCGGTAGCCCGCCGTGCTTCCTCCCCGGCCTCTTCCTTCCCCTCCTCCCCTGCACCCTGTCGTCGTCCTCTGGCGGTGTCGTTGGACTTGCCCTTCGAATGCGTGGTTGGCCGCATAGTAGGTTGGCAGCCGCGGCCTCCTTGTCGGTGAGGATTGGGAGTAGCCGGCACACGCCGTCGGCCCGGAGGCGGAACCGGTTCTGCTGAGCGTCAAGGTCGCTCTTCGTCACGGCCTTCTCGTCGATGAAGGTCAGGGTTAAGTCAGCGCACAGTCTCAGTTACGGGAGAAGAAACTTGGGTATCCAGTCCGGCGCCTCCCTGCTCCTTCTCGGAGCGGCGGTGGCCAGCGGGACAGCATTTACGGGCTCGTCCTGGACGGGCGGCGCCGGCGCCACGTACATGACCAGGGCGCCGGCAACCGCTGACATGTTAGTTCGCTTGGCCCGTTCTTCTGCAGCGGCAGGGTGGCGCTCGTGCTCGTGCACAGTCAGCGCGAGCGGCCACTTGCACCCAGCGCTAGTTGTTTGGCCGTCCACGAAGCACATGGTCTCGATCTCCCGGTGGAATTCGACGATGACGAGGAGACAACTCGGATTGTATGAGGCTTGGATCGATCGTCGGTGGCGTATGAATATCATGAGGTTGGCTGGCTATCTGATATATGTAGCGTAGCGGAATGCTCCGGGAAATGCACGTACAGCGGACCGGAACGCTGTTGTGTCCTCCACGGATCGATGGTGAACTGGATGCGGAATGAAGCCGGACTCCATTGCATTCCTTGTCCCGTTCGAACTGATTGTTGGATGGAGGCAAAATTTCGCGTTTTGACTTTTTTGCAAACAAAATCAGGATTTGACCCCCGTTCTGAAATATTTCAGGATCTGACCCTTTTGCCTACCGCGAGGGGGTCTGGCGATAGGTTTGCGCGTCCTACCGCCACCCCCTTTGCTGATAGATCATTTGACGGCGACTGACGGCCGTTGGCAGGTGCTGACGTGGAAAAGGGCCTACCGCCATCGGGTACGGTGATAGGTTACTGAAGCCTACCGCCAGACCCTCTGGCGGTAGGGTCCTGTGTGGTGGATAAGGTGGGGAGGGGCTGGTTTGTGGGCCCCACCACCACTCTTCTTCCCCACTCATCTTCTTCCCTCTCTCCCCCTCACAAACCCCCCTAGATCCACTCTATTTGCTTGAGATTTCACCGGTGGATCCGGAGCATTTTCATCACCCATACATAGAATAGACATAAGTCTCATACATAAGTACAGAGTCATTTGTCTCATACATAGAATAGACGTAAGTCTCATACATAAATAGATGGTAATGTCTCTACTGATAGATAAAAGCTTTAGTGACGATGTCTGGCCTGGCGGGATGGCTGATCTCAAATGAAAAGTTCATCACATATAACTCGGTTTCCTGTAGCAATTCAACTGAACAATCTGTCGGTGTCAAAACCGGCAGATCTCGGGTAGGGGGTCCCTAACTGTGCATCTAAGGCGGATGGTAACAGGAGGTAGGGGACACGATGTTTTAACCAGGTTCGGGCCCTCTTGATGGAGGTAAAACCCTACGTCCTGCTTGATTTATTCTTAATAATATGGCTATTACAAGAGTTGATCTACCATGAGATCGGAGAGGCTAAACCCTAGAAGCTAGCCTATGGTATGATTGTATGTTGTCCTACGGACTAAAACTCTCCGGTTTATATATACACTAAAGAGGGCTAGGGTTACACAAGGTCGGTTACAAAAGAGGAGATATACATATCCGTATTGCCTAGCTTGCCTTCCACGCCAAGTAGAGTCCCATCCAGACACGGGATGAAGTCTTCAATCTCGTATCTTCATAGTCCAACAGTCCGGCCAAAGGATATAGTCCGGCTGTCCGGAGACCCCCTAATCCAGGACTCCCTCAGTAGCCCCTGAACCAGTCTTCAATGACGATGAGTCCGACGCGCAGTGTTGTCTTCGGCATTGCAAGGCGGGTTCCTCCTCCGAATACACCATGGAAGAGTTTGAATACAAGGATAGTGTCCGACCCTGCAAAATAAGTTCCACATACCATCGTAGTGAGAATAATATTACCATAAATCTAATCTGCTGACACGTTTTGGCAGGATGACATCACGCCACAGCCCGGTAATTATTTGAACCGTTTTTCTTTAACCAGCCCCCACACATAACGCGAGGCGGTTTCTTGACACGTCTTGTCAAAGCAGAGATCGTGTTTCCCTTATTACGAGATTCTCATCAATACGGACGTGGGTAACCCAACCGCACCATCAATTACGGCACTTGGGGGATAAGCGAGTTTTACCAGGCTAGTGGGGGCGCATAGTTTAGTCCGCCCTTATAAAGGGATAAGATCTCACCTTTTTCTACCCACGCCTTCTTCCTCCTTGCTCATCCGTTCTCGCGCACTCGAGCTCCAGCACCCAAGTCTGCACCCTCCTTGTCGGTGTCAAAACCGGTGGATCTCGGGTAGGGGGTCCCGAACTGTGCGTCTAGGCCAGATGGTAACAGGAGACAGGGGACACTTTGTTTTACCCAGGTTCGGGCCCTCTCGATGGAGGTAAAACCCTACTCCTGCTTGATTAATATTGATGATATGGGTAGTACAAGAGTAGATCTACCACGAGATCAAGGAGGCTAAACCCTAGAAGCTAGCCTATGGTATGATTGTTGTGTATGGAGTTGATTCTGTCCTACGGACTACAATCCTCTGGTTTATATAGACACCGGATAGGGTTAGGGTTACACAGAGTCGGTTACAATGGTAGGAGATCTTGAATATCGCATCGCCAAGCTTGCCTTCCACGCCAAGGAAAGTCCCATCCGGACACAGGACGAAGTCTTCAATCTTGTATCTTCATAGTCCAGGAGTCCGGCTGGAGGTATAGTCCGGCTATCCGAACACCCCCTAATCCAGGACTCCCTCAGTAGCCCCTGAACCAGGCTTCAATGACGACGAGTCCGGCACGCAAATTGTCTTCGGCATTGCAAGGCGGGTTCCTCCTCCAAGTCCTTCGTAGAAGATTGTAATCACCAAGAATAGTGTCCGGCTCTGTAAAATAAGTTTCCACGTATTGCCATAGAGAGAATAATATTAACACAAATCAAATCTGCTGACGTATTCTGTAGTGCGCCATCACACTACAGCCAAGTCCTTTACTCGAATCGTTTTTACTTTTCCACCTCAGCATGTTCCGCGAGGCGGTTTCCTTGGCACGTCTTGTCAAAGCAGAAATCGTGTACCCTTTTAACGGGATTCTCATTAATACAGATGTGGGTAACCCAACCGCGCCATTTATCACGGTGCTCGGGAGGCAAGTGAGTTTTATTAGGCAAGTGGGGACGCATAACCACATCCGCCTATATAAGGGGATAAGGATCCACCTTATTTACCTATGCCTTCTTCCTCCCTTGCCTACCCATCTCTCGCGCACCCGAGCTCCAGCGCCCAAGCCCGCACTTCCCACCTCAACCTTCTCCAGCAATGGCCGGAGCAGGAGGCAAATGGATGGTCTCCACAGTTACGGAGAGCAAAATCAAGAAGCTGAGGAAGGCCGGGTATATGTCCAAGGACATTGCGCACCGGCTTCCCGAGGAGGGACAGCTTATCCCCACCCCAAGGCCCCATGAGAGGGTGGTTTTTCTCCTCCACTTCCTCCGTGGACTGGGCTTTCCACTCCACCCATTTGTTCGGGGGATCATGTTCTACTACGGCCTGGATTTCCACGATCTGGCTCCAAACTTCATCCTCAACATCTCGGCGTTTATCATCGTGTGTGAGGCTTTTCTCCGTGTCCGCCCCCATTTCGGCCTCTGGCTCAAGACTTTCAACGTCAAGCCCAAGGTGGTGAGCAGCAGACAGGCAGAATGCGGAGGCGCCATGGCGGGCAAGATGGCCAACGCCCTATGGTTTGAGGGCTCTTTCATGGAGACCATAAAGGGATGGCAATCCGGGTGGTTTTATATCACCGAGCCATGCGATCCGGAATGGACCGTGATCCCTGAGTTCTGATCCGGACCCCCACGCAGCTTGTGTCCTGGAAAGAGACGGGCCTGTCGTGGGGCGACGAGAAAGAGGTGACCGGATTGCAAACATGCCTCCGGTCCCTGGTGAACAAGACAATCCGGCTGGTCAGTGTAATCCAGGTTATGCTCGTCCGCCGGACCCTCCCGTGCCAACACCGAGATTTCAATCTGTGGGAGTTCGACTCAGCGCAGCATCAAACCCTCAGCAGGCTCTTCGACACAACGTACGAAGATGCCTGGAAGATGCTATTCAAGGGCGCCGAGGCACCCACATCCGCTTCCGAGGACCGTGGATACAACTCGCAGCGTCACGCTAGCAAGGTACGCTATCTACACCTGTTACAGGATGTTCAAGCTTTTCTCATAGTTTGACTCTATGCGGGATCTAAACTCCCTTGCCTTTGACAGGCTTGGCGGGCGGTGGCCGAACCGATTAACTGTCCGGCTCCGCTGCCCGAAGACCCAGCCCCAGCTCTACTGGTGAAGCTGCTGACTCCGGCGCCTTATGTGGTGCCGGAGAAGAAGGCCAAGAAGAAGAAGACCACGGGGACTCGAAAAAGTACCCGTAATGTGGTGCTGTCGGACTCGTCATCTGACGAGTCCGAGACGCCCTCCTCCCATGAAAACGAGGAGGAGGAAGAAGAAACCTCTCCCCCTCCAGCGGGGGGAGGAAAGAAAAGGAAGGCCTCCCCAGAGGGGGGGGGGGCGAAGGGTCCAAGAAGAGGAAAACCCCTCCGCCGGACTACGCCCCGACGCCGAAGAAGACGAAGAGGAGTGGCCGGAGGGCCAAGCATCCGGCGAAATCGTAAGTTCGGATATCAGAGTAACTCGTGATGTTCCTTTGTTGCACAACTTTACCTAATGTCGATGATACTTATGCAGGCCGCCCCGGGCCAAACTCAACGAGTCGTCGAGCGGCTCCCTGGATTCATCGGACGTGAACTCCGTGCCGCCCGCTGTCTCCCCCCGCACTGCAGATGACGCCGAAGTGGCGTCGCAACGAGCTCCGGGACAGGAGGAGGTGGTCCTGGAGGAGCCGCAAGGCGACCTCCCGGACCCCAGGAGTGAAGGGGACAAGACCCCCCAGGGCTCCAAGTCCGGCTTTGAGCCGGACACAGTGCCAGAATCTACAACGATTCCGGACTGCGGCAGGCGGACTCCTTCAAAGAGGAGTCAGCCTTCTGAGCCGGCAGCCCCCGTCCAACCGGAGGCACCAGACAATTTGCTGGAGGTGCTTGAAGGCGCCTCCATCAACGAGGAGCACCGTACTATTATGAGTACGGTGATCCAGAAGGTTCAGTCCGCCAAAAGCGGACTGACTGAAGCTTGCGCTAGCCTTCTAACAGGCTTCGAGGTAAGTAAAAAATATGTGAAAATATTACCGCATAGACAGTAGCCCCTGATGCTCTGTTTGGCGTTCGGAAAGAAAAGCCGAATAGAGGATCTATTAAATTTCGCAGGAGTCTAACAATAAAGAGTCAATATGCGTATGCAGGCTTCACTGCTAGCCACCGCCGCACTGACTGCGAAGGTGGGTACCCTGAAGCAGGGGCTCGAGCGGTCCGAGCGAGAGCTCGGCCTTGCCAAGAGGCAACTCGAGGAGAAAGAAGGTAGGAAATACCTTATAAAATGGGTGCCTATAGAGAGGCGTGATTGCAAAAAATAACAGGATTATACTGCTTATTGTAGGGGCCACGACTGAGGTGGCGACCCTCAAGCAGGCGCTGTCCGAAGCCGAAAAGAAAATGGCCGCGGAGCGCACCGAGCGAGAGAAGCTTGCGACTCAGGTCGGCGAGGTGCAGCAAGAGCTTCATGCTCTCATGAAAAAACATGAGAGTTTGGAGCTTGAGTCAAAGACCCAAGCTTCCGAGCTCGCGACGGCCCTTGAGACTGCCAAGTCCGCCAAGGCCAAAGCCCAAAAGGCCCTCCGAGAGTTGGAGCATATGAAGAAGATAGTAGCGGGTAAGGCATTCTTTATGCAAAGCAGAAATATAAGAGTAAACTACTTGTTACTTACCCGAATTCGGAGTTCTCCAGGGGCATTCGCAGATCTTCCCCACAGCATATCCGATGCCGCCGCATTCTACCGAGATGAAGAGGGCAGCTCGACAGAGAAGGTGTTCTGGTCTCAGTATGCTGAGGCCGGACACCCTGTGCCCTTGAGCGACCAACTGAAACAGCTGGTCGAACTCCACAAGGCGGCCGAACAGGCTATGAAGGGCTTCATAGTTCGGCTGTGGCCCAGAGAGGCCCTGCCTGGGAGCTACTTCGGGCTGGTGCGGTGGCTCGTGGAGGCCTGTCCAAGGCTCGAGGTTATCAAGCGCTCCGTCTGCATCGAAGGTGCCCGTAGGGCCCTTGCCCATGTAAAGGTGCACTGGGGTAAGCTAAACGGTGAGAAGCTTGTGAAGGTCGGCCCACCGCAGGGGAAGGAGCATCGCAAGCCCGGGAACTACTACAAGGATGTTCTTGCGGGTGCCTGCCTTGTGGCGGATGAGTGTACCAAAGATGTAATTTTTGAATGAACTCGCTCGATTTTATCCTGTGCGCTGAAAACTTGTTCATATGCGCTAAGCAATGCTTATTGAATTTAAAATATTATTTTCTGTGCGGCCGTTTATCAAAAAATTGAGAGATGGCCAGTCGTCGGCTTCTGCCCCCATGCCACTAGTGCTGGGGTGTTCGGTGATAAACCTGAGCACTCTTTTTCCCATAGTTGGGTCCTTCGAGGGAGGCGCTCAGCACGGCGAACCAGGCAATTGGACTATAATGCTTGAACACTCTCACTTAGCCATAGAACGTTATAATTTTAAATTTTGGCGAAGCCCCTAGTTCGGAAGATCGAGTTCGGGGCGCTATCCATGCCTTGGCTGGGGTTATCCAGCTCCTCGCTCGAAGCGGCGTAAGCCTTTAGGGACTCAAAAAACCTCTTGAACAGCGACCGGTCTCTCGCCTCATCATGACAGTCAGTTTTAGCTTTCTCCACTGAGGTGCTTAACCCAGCTCAACCGGGGCACAATCGCAGTGGTTCTCCTAGTGCTACCGTAGCTGATATAGCGGAACGTAAGGCACCAAAATATAGGAGCCGGGCAAACCCAACTATTGACCCAAATCATGATTCGGATCCGATGCATATAGTGCTATAAGTTCGGGGTGCCGCACTTGTGAAAGTGTACGGACTTCTCACACCATATTAAAGGGTACTGAAGCCCCTGGCGTACTTGTCGTACCATAGTGTACGGGTGCAACATGTCATTAATGAACATATATAAAATAGAGTAATACAAAAAATAGGCAAAAAGCTAAGGATTGTTTATGGAGAGGCTGTTTACCAAAGCCAAACGATGCAAATAGTGCGGTAAGCAAAAGATATTGGACTATTCAGTATGTCCTGACCAGGGAAAGGCCGCGGAATTTTATTTAAAACAGGTATACCGCTCATAACAGAGACCATCTGGGAGTTCCATAATGCGGCATGGCTTGTCTGCCTCCCTGGATCTTGCATCGTTTGTGCGGCAGTCGAGTTGCCGAACAGGTCGTCTGAAGTATGGAGTCCTGAGAGTAAGAAAAAAATTAAAAAAGGAATCCGGCAGCCCCTAGTACGTTTAAAGCCGTATGTTGGGCGTGCCATTATTGTGCCCCTTCCCCTGTGCCCATGGTATTTCAAGGGCGTAGTTGTGTACGCGAGGTACTGGTTTCGCTATGTCGCGGGAGCTGGGGTTGGGGCCGCATTGCTATGCTTGCTCAGAGTGTGCCAGATGGTCCTGCTGTAGGTTACTCCGGGCACGCTTGGCAGTGTCTGGCTTTTTAATGGCCGAACTGAAGAATTGCCTAAGTAGGCTACTTTGTACCTCCGCTGCGAGAGCCGCCGTGTGCTCCTCCATACGGAGGGAGCGTTCGGTATTTCCATTGACCGTAATTACTCCTCGAGGGCCTGGCATCTTGAGCTTCAGATATGCGTAATGCGGCACCGCATTGAATTTTGCAAATGTGGTTCGTCCGAGCAGGGCGTGATAGCCACTGCGGAATGGGACTATATCGAAGATTAACTCTTTGCTTCGAAAATTATCCGGGGATCCGAAGACCACGTCAAGTGTTACTGAGCCTGTACAGTTGGCCTCTACACCTGGTATAACGCCTTTAAAGGTTGTTCTTGTGGGTTTGATCCTTGAGGGATCTATGCCCATTTTCCGCACTGTATCCTGATAAAGCAGGTTCAGGCTGCTGCCGCCGTCCATGAGGACTCTTGTGAGGTGAAATCCGTCGATGATTGGGTCGAGAACCAATGTGGCGAAGCCGCCATGATGGATGCTAGTGGGATGGTCCCTTCGATCAAAGGTGATCGGGCAGGAGGATCATGGGTTGAACTTTGGGGCAACTGGCTCCATCGCGTATACGTCCCGCAGCGCACGCTTCCGCTCCTGCTTGGAAATGTGGGTTGCGTATATCATGTTCACCGTCCGCACTTGTGTGGGAAAGTCCTTCTGTCCATTGTTGTTCGGCGGCTTGGGCTCCTCGTCGTTGCTGTGCAGCCCCTTGTCTCTGTTTTCGGCTTTTAATTTACCTGCCTGCATGAACACCCAACAATCCCTGTTAGTATGATTGGCTGGCTTTTCGGGGGTGCCATGTATCTGGCACAAGCGATCGAGTATTCGGTCCAAACTGGATGGGCCCTGAGTATTCTTTTTGAATGGCTTTTTCCGCTGACCGTATTTATAGCCTCTGAATCCGACATTGACTGCCGTCTCTTCATTGCTGTCGCTGTTAATGCGGCGTTTTTGTTTGTTCCGACGTGTCCGGCCACTTTGGTCCTTGGTATCCGAATTACCATGGTTCTTTGATAAGTTGTTACTGCGAGCTAGCCAGCTGTCTTCTCCCGCGCAAAAGCGGGTCATGAGTGTCGTGAGTGCTGCCATGGATTTCGGTTTTTCCTGTCCCATGTCCCGGGCAAGCCACTCATCGCGGATGTTATGCTTGAAGGCTGCTAGGGCCTCTGCGTCCGGACAGTCAACTATCTGGTTTTTCTTTGTTAGGAACCGTGTCTAGAATTGTCTGGCTGATTCTTCTGACTGCTGAATTATGTGGCTTAAGTCGTCGGCATCCGGCGGTCGCACGTAAGTGCCCTGGAAGTTATCGAGGAATGCGGCTTCCAGGTCCTCCCAAGAACCGATTGAGTCTGCTGGCAAGCTGTTAAGCCAATGCCGGGCTGGTCCTTTAAGTTTGAGTGGGAGGTACTTGATGGCGTGTAGATCATCACCGCATGCCATGTGGATATGAAGGAGGTAGTCCTCGATCCATACCGCCGGGTCTATGGTGCCATCGTATGATTCGATGTTTACGGGTTTGAAGCCCTCTGGGATTTTATGATCCATTACTTCATTCGTGAAGCATGGCGGGTGTGCGGCGCCTCTATACTGGGCTATCTCACGACGCAGCTCGGAAGAGCCATGTCTGTTGTGTTCGGCCCGACCGAATTTATTGTATCCGGAGTGAAGACCATTGTCACGTGCTGTAGGGCGCCTGTGTGATCCATAGATCGATCTTGTCTGTCGTGCCTTATCCTCCAATATATCTCGCAGGTCGGGCGCATTTTCCCGTGCCTTAGTTGTGCGGCATCAGGGCATGGCTTGGGTGGAGGGCTGAGAGGCCTCTCTGTCATGGCCACGGGGTGGCCGGTCTACCATGTCATGCGCTGGTGATGTAGGTGCTTCCTCCTCTGGGGTAGCGGCCTGCGCTTTGGGTAACTCTTGGAGGGGCGTTCGAGTTCATACTCTTCAGCTGCAAGGACTTCAGTCCATCGTCAGCTAGCAAATCTTGGGCAGCTCTAAGCTGTTGCTGCTTTTTCTTGAGGCTGCTTGTCGTGGCTAAAAGCCTGCGTTTAAAACGCTCTTGTTCGGCAGGGTCTGATGGTATGACGAATTCATCGTCATCGAGGCTTGCCTCTTCTTCGGAGGGAGGCGTATAGTTATCATCCTCGACCTCTTGGTCTGCCGCTCTCTCGTGAGGGCTGGCTTCTCCATCTTCCTGTGCCGAATCTTGCCGAGGTGGGTGTTCTTCGGCGCTGTCCAGGGTAGTATTATCTCCCGTGCCGGAATCACCGTTTTTTCTTTGGCGGGATTTAGAGCGGCGCCACTGACGCCGGCGCTTTGGCTGTTTTTTGGGGGCGTCATCCCCCACTGTTCCATCGCCATCTCCATCTTCTGGAGTATCCACCATGTATATGTCGTATGACGAGGTGGCTTTCCAGCGCCCTATAGGTGCTCGTTCCTGTTCGTCTCCTATATCGTCGTCCATGCCGTTGATGTCTTCGGAGCCGAAGTCAAGTACGTCGGTTAAATCGTCGACAGTGGCTACAAAGTGGGTGGTGGGTGGGTTTTAAATTCCCTCACCGTCCGTATCCCACCCTTGCCGACCGTAGTCCGGCCAGGGCTCTCCTGATAAAGAGAGAGACTTAAGACAATTCAGGATGTCGCCAAAAGGCGAATGCTGAAAGATGTCCGCTGCGGTGAACTCCATTACCGGCGCCCAATCGGATTCGACTGGTAGGGGCGCGGAGGGGCTCGGAGTTCGGAGAGGAATCTGGCTCCTCGGAGTCACGGGCCATGCAGAGTGCGGGGCTGGAGTTCGGCTCGATCGCCTCTGAGATCGCAGCCCCTGAGGCAGTGTCCAACCGCTGATCCTCGATCGGCGCGGTAGGTTCCGAATCAATGGTCGAAACCGATGCGTGTGCGGCCTCCAAGGCGCTGTTCGGCGGCAGAGCTATATCATGCCCATCGAGACAGTGCGGCACGCTTGGCTGTGGCTCGAATCCGTCGAAGATCAAGTCTCCGCGGATGTCAACCGTGTAGTTTAGGCTTCCAAACCTGACCTGATGGCCAGGGGCGTAGCTTCCGATCTGCTCAAGGTGGCCAAGCAAATTGGCCCATAGTGCGAAGCCGCCGAAGACGAAGATTTGTCCGGGGAGGAAAGTCTCACCCTGGACCACGTTGTTATTGAGGATCAAAGGAGCCATCGGGCCTGAAGGCGACGACACAGAGGAACTCTCAATGAAAGCACCAATGTCGGTGTCAAAACCGGCGGATCTCGGGTAGGGTGTCCCGAACTGTGCGTCTAGGCCAGATGGTAACAGGAGACAGGGGACACTTTGTTTTACCCAGGTTCGGGCCCTCTCGATGGAGGTAAAACCCTACTCCTGCTTGATTAATATTGATGATATGGGTAGTACAAGAGTAGATCTACCACGAGATCAAGGAGGCTAAACCCTAGAAGCTAGCCTATGGTATGATTGTTGTGTATGGAGTTGATTCTGTCCTACAGACTACAACCCTCCGGTTTATATAGACACCGGATAGGGTTAGGGTTACACAGAGTCGGTTACAATGGTAGGAGATCTTGAATATCGCATCGCCAAGATTGCCTTCCACGCCAAGGAAAGTCCCATCCGGACACGGGACGAAGTCTTCAATCTTGTATCTTCATAGTCCAGGAGTCCGGCTGGAGGTATAGTCCGGCTATCCGAACACCCCCTAATCCAGGACTCCCTCACTCCTCCTCAACTCTCTCCAAACATGTCCGTAGCGGGAGGAAAGTGGATGGCCTCCTCCGTCACGGAGGGGCACATCAAAAAGTTACGTGGAGCCGGATACTTAGCCGCGGATATCGCGCACCGGCTGCCAGCCGCGGGGCAGGTCGTCCCTACCCCGGAACCTCACGAAAGGGTGGTTTTCCTCCCCCACTTCGTCCGCGGACTGGGGTTTCCCCCCCATCCATTCGTCCGCGGTCTCATGTTCTATTATGGGCTGGACTTTCATGATCTGGCCCCGAATTTCATCCTCAACATCTCGGCGTTCATCGTCGTGTGCGAGGCTTTCCTCCGCATCCGGCCCCACTTCGGCCTGTGGCTGAAGACCTTCAATATCAAGCCAAAGGTGGTGGGCGGCCAACAAGCGGAATGCAGCAGAGCCACGGTCAAAAAAATGCCCAACGTTATATGGCTCGAGGGCTCCTTCGTGGAGACCATAAAGGGGTGGCAATCGGGGTGGTTCTACATCACCGAGCCGCATGACACCAACTGGGTGGCGGCCCCCGAGTATCGATCCGGATTCCCCACGCGGCTCACTTCCTGAAAGGAGAAGGGCCTGTCCTGGGGTTCATCGGTGGAGCTGGATGGACTCCAGAAGTGTATCCGGAATATGATAAGCAAGAAACTTAAGCTTGTCAATATAGTCCAGGTCATCCTCTACCGCCGGATCCTCCCGTGTCGACAACGGGATTTCAACGTATGGGAGTTCGATCCGGCCCAGCACCAGACTCTATACGAGCTCTTCAACACGACGCACAAGGACATCTGGAGGGTGCTATTCAAGGGTGCCGAGGTCCGTCCTTCTCTTACCGAGGACCACCGGTTAAGCGCGAAGCACCCTGGGAATTCGGTAAGTTCTGTACATCCAGTAGGATATTTATTTCCCATAGCTTAACCATGTGCGGGGTCTGAGCTTCCATGCCTTTGACAGGACTGGGTGGAGACATCGGAGCAGATTAACTGTCCGGCCCCTCTGCCTGAAGACACTGCGGACGCTCTCCTGATGGAGATGCTGACTCCGGCTCCTTATGAGGTGCTGGAGAAAACCAAGAAGAAGGCCAAGGGAACCCGAAAGAGTTCCCGGCGCCAGGTGGTATCAGACTCATCGTCCGATAACTCCACGACACACTCCTCCCATGTAAATGAGGAGGAAGATGAAGATGCTCCCCCTCCAGCTGGGGGAGACAAGAAAAGGAAGGCCGCCCCAACCGGGGAGGTCGAAAGGTCCAAGAAGGGAAGGACTCTTCTTCCGGACTGCTCCACCACCGCCGCCGAAGGCGAAGACGAGTGGCTGCTCAGGGCCAAGCCCCTTGCGAAGTCGTAAGTATTCGGATACCAGAGTAATTCATAGCATACCTTTGTCGCACTGCTTCTCCTAATGCCGAATATGATTATGCAGACCACCCCAAGCCCGTATCGATGTATCCTCGTCGGACGGTTCCTTGGACTCGTCGGATATGGATAGCGATCCACTTCCGACCACCTCCTCCCCTTGCCCTACAGACAATGTCGAGGTATTGTCTCAAGGGGCACCAAGCCGGGGGGAGACAGTCCCGGAGGCGCCTCAAGGCGACCTTACAGACTCCAGGAGCAAAGGGAGCAAGGCTCCCGGGGGCCCCAAGTTCGCCTCTTAGCCGAACACCACGCCGGAACCTCCAGTGGTTCCGGGCTCGGGCAGGCGGCCCCCTTCCAAAAGGGGTAAGACGCCCGTGCCGGTGACGTCTGTCCATCTAGAGGCACCGGATAACCTGCTGGGAGCGCTTCGCGGCGCTTCCATCAATGAAGAGCACCGCACTATTATGAGTGCGGTGATCAAGAAGGTTCAGTCCACCAAGAGCGGACTGACTGAAGCCTGTGCCAGCCTTCTAACAGGCTTTGAGGTAAGTATTCAAAATATAGGAAAAATATTACCGCATCGACAGTAGCCCCTGATGCTCTGTTTGGTGTTCACAAAGAAAAGCTGAATAGAGGATCAAATAATATCTCCAGGAGTCTAATATAAGTATGTCTATATGCGTATGCAGGCTTCGCTGCTGACCTCTGCAGCACTGACTGCGGAGGTCGCCGCACTGAAGCAGGACCTCGAGGGGTCCGAGAAAGAGCTCGGCCTTGCCAAGAGGCAGCTCGAGGAGAACAAAGGTAAGTAATACCTTGTATATATATACAAAAAAGATGCGATTGCGAAATGACAGGATCATCATGAATTTGCCAGGGGCCATGACCGAAGTAGCGACCCTGAAGCAAGCGATGTCCGAGGCCGAAAACAAAGCGGCCCAGGAGCGCATTGAGCGGGAAAAGTAAGAGGCATGGGTGGGCTAGGTGCAGCAAGAGCTCCAGGCTCTCGTGATGAAGCACGAGGCTTTGGAGCTTGACTCGAAGACGCGAGAGTCTGATCTAGCCACGGCCCTCGAGAGCGCAAAGAATGCCAAGGCCGAAGCCCAAAAAGCCCTCCAGGAGATTGAGGTGATGAGGAAGATAGCGGTGGGTAAGGCATTCAATATGCAAAGCAAGCATGTGCAAGTAAATTACTTGTTATTTACCCGAGTCCGGAGCTCTCCAGGAGCATTCGGAGATTTGCCCCGCAGCATGTCGGATGCCGCGGAATATTACCAGGCCGAGGAGGGAAGCTCGACGGAGAAGTTGTTCTGGTCTCAGTATACTGGGACCGAACACCCGATGCCTGTGAGCGACCAGCTGAAGCAACTGGTCGAGCTGCACAAGGCGGCCGAACAGGCCATGAAGGGCTTTATAGTCCGGATGTGGCCTGGTGACTCCCTTCCCAATAGCTACTTCGGCCTGGTGAGGCGGCTTGTGGATGCCTGCCCACGACTGGAAGTCATCAAGTGGTCTGTCTGCATCGAAGGTGCACGGCGGGCTTTTGCCCGTGTAAAGGTGCACTGGGCCAAGATGGACGCCGAGAAGCTGGTGAAGGAGGGGCCTCCGCAGGGCAAGGAGCATTGCCAGCCCGAGATGTATTATGAGGGTGTCCTGAAGGGTGCCCGTCTTGTAGCGGAAGAGTGTGCGAAAGATGTAATATTTGAATGAACTTGCTCGTGTGATCCTGTATTATGAAAACTTGTTCATATGCGCTATGTAACGCTTATTTCAATTTAAAATATTACCTTCTGTTCGCCTGTTTATCAAATATGAGAGATGGCTAGTCGTCGGCTTTTGCCCCCATGCCACGAGTGCTGGGGTGTTTGGGATAAACCTGAGCACTCTTGTTCCCATTTTTGGATCCTTCGAGGGAGGTGCTCAGCACAACAAATAAGGTAATCAGACTATAATGCTTTATCACTCTCACTTAGACATAGAATTCTATAATTTTAAATTTTGGCAAAGCCCATAGTGTTCGGAAGGCCGAATTTGGGGCGCTATACACGCCTTAAGCCGGACAAAGCCGACTCCTCGCACTAAGCGTCATAAGTCTTTAGGGACTCGAAACCTCTCCAACAGCGACCAGTCTCTCGCCTTATCATGACAGTCAGTTTTAGCTTTCTCTACTGAGGTGCTTAGCCCAGCTGAACTGGGACACAATCATAGTAGTTGTCCCAGTGCTACCTTAGCCGATATAGCGGAACGTATGGTACCAAAACATGGGAGCCGGGCAAACCCAACTATTGACCCAAGACATGATTCAGAGCTGATGCATATAATGCTATAAGTTTGGGGTGCCGCACTGTCAAAGTGTTTCGACTTCTCACACCGTATTATGGGGTACGCTTAAGCCCCTGGCGTATTGGCCGTACCAGAGTGTACGGATACTGAATGTCATGAATGAATATATATATATATATATATATATATGTATAAAAAAGAGAGAATAGAGAATGTGGTAATAGTCTAGTGTTGTGCATTGTTTATTCAAAAAGGTGCGTTAAAGCAAAATGATACAAGTATTGCGATAAGCAAAAAGTAGGACTATTTTACATGTCCCCTCCAAGGGCAAGCCAAGGAACGGTATTTAAAGCAGGTATTTCACTCATTGTCAGAGACCACCTGGGAGTTCCGTGGTGCGACGTAGCTTTCTGCCTCCTTGGTTGTTGCATCATGTGTCCGGCAACCGTACTGCCGGACAGGGTTTCCAGAGATTAAAGTCCTGAAAGAGAGAAAAATAACAAAGCGGGAAGCCCCTAGTGCGGTTGAGCCGCGTCTTGGGGTGTGTCATAGTCGTGCCCCCTCCCCACCTGTGCCCATGGTATTTTTAATGCGTAATTATGTACGCGTGGCACGTATTTTGCCGTTTGGTTGGTACTGGGGTGGGGGCCGCATTGCTATGCGAGCTTGGAACGAGCCAGGCGGTCTTGTTGCCGATTACTCCAGGCGCGCTTGAAGGTGTCCGGGTCTTGAATCGCCGAACTGGTGGATTGCCTTAAGAGGCTGCTTTGCGCTTCTGCTGCGAGGGCCGCAGTGTGCTCCTCCATGCGGAGAGAGCGCTCTGTGTTTCCATTGACTGTGATGACCCCTCGAGGTCCTGGCATCTTGAGCTTGAGGTATGCATAATGCGGTATCGCATTGAATCTCGCAAATGCGGTTCGCCCGAGCAGTGCATGATAGCCGCTGCAGAACGGGACTATATCGAAGATTAACTCCTCGCTTCAGAAGTTATCCGGGTATCCGAAGACCACTTCCAGTGTGACTGAGCCCGTGCAATGGGCCTCCACACCTGGTATGACGCCTTTGAAGGTCATTTTGTGGGTTTGATCCTTGAGGGTTCTATACCCATTTTGCGCACTCTGTCCGGATAAAGCAGGTTCAGGCTGCTGCCGCCATCCATAAGGACTCGAGTGAGATGAAATCCATCAATGATTGGGTCTAGGACCAGTGCGGCGAATCCGCCATGACGGATACTAGTGGGGTGGTCCCTACGATCGAAGGTGATCGGACAACAGGACCATGAGTTGAACTTTGGGGCGACTGGCTCCAACGCATATACGTCCCTTAGCGCACGCTTCCGCTCCCTCTTGGGGATGTGGGTTGCATATATCATGTTCACTGTCCGCACTTGTGGGGGGAACCTCTTCTGTCCTTCAGTGTTCGGCTGCCGGGGCTCCTCCTCGTCGTCGCTATGTGACCCCTTATCTTTGTTTTCGGCATTTAACTTGCCGGCCTGCTTGAACACCCAAGATTCCCTGTTGGTGTGGTTGGCTGGCTTGTCGGGGGTGCCATGTATTTGACACGAGCGGTCGAGTATACGGTCCAAACTGGACGGGCCCGGAGTGCTTCTTTTGAATGGCTTTTTCCGCTGACCGGGTTTAGAGCCTTTGAATCCGGCATTGACTGTCGTATCCTCAGTATTGTCACTATTAATGCAACGCTTGTGTTTGTTGCGACGTGGCCTGCCATGGCCATCCTTGGTATCCGAAGTACCATGGTTCTTTGATATGTTATTGCTGCGAGCCACCCAACTGTCTTCTCCCGCGCAAAAGCGGGTCATGAGTGTCGTGAGGGCTGCCATAGATTTTGGCTTTTCCTGGCCAAGGTGCCGGGCGAGCCACTCGTCACGGATGTTGTGCTTAAAAGTTGCATGGGCCTCTGCATCCGGACAGTCAACGATTTGATTTTTCTTTGTTAGGAACCGTGTCCAGAATTGCCTGGCCGATTCCTCTAGCTACTGAATTATGTGGCTCAAGTCATCAGCATCTGGTGGTCGCACATAAGTTCCCTGGAAGTTGTCAAGGAATGCGGCTTCCAGATCTTCCCAATAGCCAATGGATTCTGCTGGCAGGCTATTGGGCCAATGCCGAGCTGGTCCTTTGAGTTTAAGTTGGAGGTATTTGATGGCGTGTAGATCGTCACTGCGGGCCAGGTGGATGTGTAGGAGGAAGTCCTCGATCCATACCGCAGGATCTGTTGTGCCGTCGTATGATTCTATATTTATGGGTTTGAAACCCTCTGGGATTTGATGATCCATTACTTCGTCTGTGAAGCATAGGGGGTGTGCGGCGCCTCTGTACTGGGCAATATCACGACGCAGCTCAAATGAGTCTTGTCCGCTGTGTTCGGCCTAGCCGGATTTACTTTTACTGTATCCGGCATGACAGTTATCATCGCGCACAGTGGCGACCCTCGTGATTCGTAGATCGATCTTGTGTGTTTTGCTTTGTCCTCCAATATGTCTCGCAGGTCTGGTGTATTTCGCCATGTCTTGACATTTTTACTTGAGTGGCGTCGGGGTTCGGGTTGAACTTTTGGCTGGAATGCCTCTTTGTCGCGACCACGAGGTGGCGGATCAGCCGCATCATACGCTGGAGATGTAGGTTTTGGTGCTTCCTCCTCTAGTCGGGGTAGCAACCTGCGCTTTGGGTAACTCTTGGAGGGGCGTTCATGTTTATATTCCTCGGCCGCAAGGACTTCAGTCCATCTGTCAGCTAGAAAATTTTGATCAGCTTGAAGCTGCTGTTGCTTTTTCTTAAGGCTATTTGCCGTGGCTATAAGCCGGCGCTTGAAGCGCTCTTGTTCGACGGAATCCTCAGGCACGACAAATTCGTCATCATCGAGGCTTGGCTCGTCTTCGGAGGGAGCATGTAATTATCATCCTCCGCATCTCTACCTGCCGCTCTCTCGGAAGGGCTGGCTTCTCCATCCTCCTATCCTAAATCTTGCTGGAGGGGATTATTGTCGTCTTCGGCACTGTCCGGAGTGCTATTATCTCCTGTGGCGGTGTCACCACTTTTGCTTTGGCGAAACTTAGAGCGGCGCCGCTGACGTCGGCGCTTGGGTTGCTTCTTGGAGGGGTCATCCTCTGTTGTCCCGTCGCCATTGCCTTCTTTGGGTGTGTCCACCATATATATGTCATATGATGAGGTGGCTGTCCAGTGCCCTGTGGGCAGTGGTTCTTGTTCGCCTCCTGCATCGTCATCCATGCCGTTTATGTCTTTGGAGTCAAAGCCGAGCATGTCGGTCAAATCGTCGACAGTGGCTACTAAGTGGGTGGTGGGTGGGTGGTGAATTTCTTCGTCATCCGCATCCCAATCCTACCGGACATAGTTCGGCGAGGACTCTCATGACAAGGAGAGAGACCTTAATGAGTTCAGTATGTCGCCGAAGGGCGAGTGCTGAAAAATATCCGTGGAGGTAAACTCCATGATCGGCGCCCAGTCGGATTCGATAGGTACAGGCACAGGCGGTTCGGAGTCCGTGGCCAGGGAAGAATCCGGTAGTTCGGCGTCACGGCTCCCGTGAAGGGTAAGGTCGATACTCGGCTCGATCGCCGATGAGAGTGCGGCCTCCGTGGCGAGGTCTATCCACCCGTCCATGGATGGCACAACTGGCTCCGAATTGAGGGTCGGAGCGGTTGCCGCCGCGATCTCCTGAACACTATCCGATGGCAGAGCTAAATCATGCTCATCGTGACCGTGTGGCGCACTAGGAAGGGGCTCGAATCCGTCGAAGATCAAGTCTCCGCCGATATCGGCCATGCAGTTTAAGCTTCCAAACCTGACCTGGTGGCCAGGGGCGTAACTCTCGATCTGCTCGAGATGGCCAAGCGAGTTGGCTCGCAGTGCGAAGCCGCCGAACACAAAGATCTGTCCGGGGAGAAAAGTCTCACCCGGAACTGCATCGCTATCGATGATTGAAGGAGCCATCATGCCTAATGATGACGACACAGAGGAACTCTCAATGAAAGCACCAATGTCGGTGTCAAAACCGGCGGATCTCGGGTAGCGGGTCCCTAACTGTGCGTCTAAGGCGGATGGTAACCGGAGGCAGGGGACACGATGTTTTACCCAGGTTGGGGCCCTCTTGATGGAGGTAAAACCCTACGTCCTGCTTGATTTATTATTGATAATATGGGTATTACAAGAGTTGATCTACCACGAGATCGGAGAGACTAAACCCTAGAAGCTAGCCTATGGTATGATTGTATGTTGTCCTACGGACTAAAACCCTCCGGTTTATATAGACACCGGAGAGGGCTAGTGAGGGAGTCCTAGATTAGGGGGTCTCCAGATAGCCGGACTATATCCTTTGGCCGGACTGTTGGACTATAAAGATACAAGATTGAAGACTTCGTCCCGTATCCGGATGGGACTCTACTTGGCGTGGAAGGCAAGCTAGGCAATACAGATATGTATATCTCCTCCTTTGAAACCGACCTTGTGTAACCCTAGCCCGCTCTGGTGTCTATATAAACCGGAGGGTTTTAGTCCGTAGGACAACATACAATCATACCATAGGCTAGCTTCTAGGGTTTAGCCTCTCTGATCTCGTGGTAGATCAACTCTTGTAATACTCATATTATCAGGTATAATCAAGCAGGACGTAGGGTTTTACGTCCATCAAGAGGGCCAGAACCTGGGAAAACCATCGTGTCCCCTGCCTCCTGTTACCATCCGCCTTAGACGCACAGTTCGGGATCCCCTACCCGAGATCCGCCGGTTTTGACACCGACATTGGTGCTTTCATTGAGAGTTCCTCTGTGTCGTCACTGTTAGGCTTGAGGGCTCCTTCGATCATCGATAGTGATGCAGTCCAGGGTGAGACTTTTCTCCCCGCACAGATCTTTGTATTCGGCGGCTTCGCACTGCGGGCCAACTCGCTTGGCCATCTGGAGCAGATCGAGAGTTACGCCCCTGGCCATCAGGTCAGGTTTGGAAGCTTAAACTACACGGCCGATATCCGCGGAGACTTGATCTTCGACGGGTTCGAGCCCCTGCTTAGTGTGCCACACGGTCATGATGAGCATGATTTAGCTCTGCCATCGGACAGTGTCCAGGAGATCGTGACGGCAACCGCTCCGACCCTCAATTCGGAGCCAGTTGCACCAACCATGGATGGGTGGATAGACCCCGCCATGGAGGTCGTATCCTCAGTGGCGATCGAGCCGAATATCGACCTTACCCTTCACGAGAGCCGTGATGCCAAACTGTCGGATCCTTCTCCGGCCACGGACTCCGAACCGCCTGCGCCCGTGCCTATCGAATCCGACTGGGCGCCGATCATGGAGTTTACCTCCGCGGATATCTTTCAGCACTAGCCCTTCGGCGACATACTGAACTCATTAAGGTCTCTCTCCTTGTCAGGAGAGTCCTGGCCGAACTATGTCCGGCAGGATTGGGATGCGGATGACGAAGAAATTCACCGCCCACCCACCACCAACTTAGTAGCCACTGTCGACGACTTAACCGACATGCTCGACTTCGACTCCGAAGACATCGACGGTATGGACGACGATGCGGGAGACGAAGAGGAACCACTACCCACAGGGCACTGGATAGCCACCTCATCTTATGATATATACATGGTGGACACACCCAAAGAAGGCAATGGCGATGAGACAACGGAGGATGACCCCTCCAAGAAGCAACCCAAGCGCCGACGTCAGCGGCGCCGCTCTAAGTCTCGCCAAAGCAAAAGCTGTGACACTGGCACATGAGATAATAGCACTCCGGACAATGCCGAAGACGACAACAATCCCCTCCAACAAGATTTAGAGCAGGAGGATTGAGGGAGTCCTGGATTAGGGGGTCTCCGGACAGCCGGACTATATCCTTTGGCCGGACTGTTAGACTATGAAGATACAAGATTGAAGACTTCGTCTCGTGTCCGGATGGGACTCTACTTGGCTTGGAAGGCAAGCTAGGCAATACAGATATGTGTATCTCCTCCTTTGTAATCGACCTTGTGTAACCCTAGCCCTTTTCGGTGTCTATATAAACCAGAGGGTTTTAGTCCGTAGGACACAATAACATACAATCATACCATAGGCTAGCTTCCAGGGTTTAGAATCTCTAATCTCATGGTAGATATACTCTTGTACTACCCATCTCATCAATATTAATCAAGGAGGACGTAGGGTTTTACCTCCATCAAGAGGGCCCGAACCTGGGTAAAACATCGTGTCCCCTGCCTCCTGTTACCATCCACCTTAGACGCACAGTTCGGGACCCCCTACCCGAGATCCGCCGGTTTTGACACCGACATTGGTGCTTTCATTGAGAGTTCCTCTGTGTCGTCGCCGTTAGGCCTGATGGCTCCTTCTATCATCGATTGCGATGCAGTCTAGGGTGAGACTTTTCTCCCCGGGCAGATCTTTGTGTTCGGTGGCTTCGGACTGCGGGCCAACTCGCTTGGCCATCTGGAGCAGATCGAAAGTTACACCCCTCGCCACCAGGTTAGATTTGGAAGCTTAAACTACACGGCCGATATCCGCGGAGACTTGATCTTCGACGGATTCGAGCCTCTGCCTTGTGCGCCACGCGGTCATGATGAGTACGATTTAGCTCTACCATCAGATAGTGTTCAAGAGATCGCACCAGCAGCCGCTCTGACCCTCAATCCGGAGCCAGTTGTGCCATCCATGGACGGGTGGATAGACCCCGCCACGGAGGCCTTACCCTCAGCGGCGATCGAGCCAAACATCGACCTTACCCTGCACGAGAGCCGTGTTGTCAAACTGCCGGATCCTTCTCCGGCCACGGACTCCGAACCGTCTGCGCCCGTTCCTAGCGAATCCGATTGGGCGCCTATCATGGAGTTCACATCCGCGGATATTTTTCAGCACTCGCCCTTTGGCGACATACTGAACTCATTAAGGTCTCTCTCCTTGTCAGGAGGATCCTGGCTGATCTATATCCGGCAGGATTGGGATGCGGAGGACGAAGAAATTCGCCGCCCACCCACCACGCACTTAATAGCCACTATCAATGACTTAACCGACATGCTCGACTTCGACTCCGAAGACATCGATGGTATGGACGACGATGCAGGAGGCGAACAGGAACCACTGCCCACAGGGCACTGGACGCCCACTTCATCACATGACGTATACATGGTGGACACACCAAAAGAAGATGACGACGAGGAACGGAAGGACGCAATAGAGGGTTGTCCCCTCGAGAAGCAGTCAAAGCGGCGGCGTAAGCACAGCCCCAAATACTGCCTCGGCAGAAACAACGATCATATAGACCCAGCCTTAGAGCAGGGCGAACCATCGCCGGACCACGGCAACACGGAGAATCAAATCGAACAACCCGACTCTGTCAAAGATAATAGTCTGGACGACATCACACCAGACAGACACCCTGAGCAACATAATGCCCGTCAAAGGCTCGTTGCCACTGCGAGGAGTCTAAAAAAGCAGAATCAAAGGCTCAAGGCTGCGCAAGACACACTCCGAATCAGATGGAGTAAAGTACTCAACTCAGCAGCGAAGTATGGCGGTAATTGCCACACCAAGATCTACACGAAGCGGAAGTTGCTACCTAAATTTGATGAGGAGGCCTTAGATCCCCCCCAACCAAAAGTTAAAACAGCCATCTGGCCGGATAGACGACCTCACGGCCAACATAGAGCGGCAAGCAATGCCACACATAAGCCAATACGCGATCCACGCGAGGGCTCGCATCAAAAGGACGACGCAACCAGATCCATCTATGGACCACGCAAGCAGCTCCAGCATACGATGCAACACAACAAACATCCAAACAATGCGGTACACCCAAATACAGGGGTGCCGCACACCCCCTATGTTTCACCGATGAGGTGCGGGACCATGAATTTCCAGAGGGATTCAAACCCGTAAACATAGAGGCATACGACGGAACAACAGACCCAGGGGTCTAGATTGAGGACTATATCCTCCATATCCATATGGCTCGAGGAGATGATCTCCACGCCATTAAGTATTTACCCCTCAAACTCAAAGGGCCAGCTCGGCACTGGCTTAAAAGTCTCCACGAAAGCTCCATTGGAAGCTGGGAAGAGCTTGAAGATGCCTTTCGGGCAAATTTTCAAGGGACTTATGTCCGACCTCCGAACGCGGACGATTTGAGTCATATAACTCAACAGCCGGGAGAGTCAGCCCGAAAGCTTTGGAACAGGTTTCTTACTAAAAAGAACCAAACGGTCGACTGTCCGGATGCCGAAGCCTTGGCAGCTTTTAAGCATAGCGTCCACAGTGAATGGCTTGCCAGACACCTCGGCCAAGAAAAGCCGAGAACAATGGCAGTATTAACAAGCCTCATGACCCGCTTTTGCGCGGGTGAGGATAGCTGGCTAGCCAGATGCAGCACCAGCGACCCAAGTACATCTGAAGTTAGAGATGGAAATGGAAAATCACGACGCAGCAAAAATAATAAGCGCTGGAATAAAGAAGACATCCCGAAGAGCACGGCGGTAAACGCCAGATTCAGAAGCTCTCGGCCAGGTCAGCAAAAGCCGCCAGAGATGAACTGTCCAGCCTAAACAAAATTCTGGAACAAATAGGTCAGATCCATAGCACCCCTGGTAAACCTGCTAATCATACCCATAGAGACTGTTGGGTCTTCAAGAAGTCCGGCAAGCTCAACATCGTACACAAGGGGGAGGATACACCAAGCGAAGACGAGGATGAGCCTCTCAAGCAAGACACTGGGGAACAAAAGAAACTTCCACCAGAAGTCAAAATAGTGAATGTGTTACACGTGATCAATGGGAGAAACAAAGCGGCACTCCCAGAGAAATATACCCAAGGGCCTATCACCGCGGAGTCCTGCCACTGGTCATCTCAACCGATCACTTTCGACCATCGGGGTTACTCAGCAAGTATCCGGCGTGCAGGATGGGCTGCCTTAGTATTAGACCCAATAATTGACGGATACCATTTCACACGAGTCCTGATGGACGGTGGCAGCAGTCTAAACCTGATATATCAGGACACAATCCGCAAAATGGGGATAGACCCAACGAAAATTCGCCACAACAATACTACCTTTAAAGGAGTAACGCCAGGCCCAGGGGCTCATTGCACGGGCTCCCTGCTACTAGAGGTTATATTCGGCTTCCTCGATAACCTCTGTAGTGAAAATTTAACCTTCCACATTGCTCCATTCCAAAGTGGCTATCAAGCACTACTTGGACGCGAAGCTTTCGCTCGCTTTAATGCAATACCACATTATGCTTCCCTCACACATAAGATGCCCGGTCCACCTGGCACCATTACAGTAAATGGAAATATTGAGCGATCCCTGCGCGCCGAAGTGTAAGTGCATCTAGTGCCCCTTATTGATTTTGGTGTATGGAAGACTTATAGGTTAAGGGACTAATGCGTTTGTGAGTGTACACAGGTCTATAAGTCTATGAGGAGTTTGATATTTACAGGAAAAGTCGACCCCTAAAAATGAATATCTTCGACTGAAGATTTTGGTATTTCTGAAGACTTTCATGAAGACTTTGAAAGTGAAGAAATTGGTGTGTCCGTGAAGACTTGATATTCATGCGAGGAATATGAAGCTTGAAGACTTACGTTTTCATAGTTTTGTTTTTCTCTTTCTTGAGTCATAGGAAACACCGTACTGTTAAAGGTGGTCGAGGAAATACTAAGGAAAAATTTCCATGTGATGCTCAACTCAAAATCCTACACCTACCAATCCCTTCGAGTGAAGCCATTGGAAATCTCACACAGTTCAGTCAATTTCTTTAGTGACGGAGACAAAGTGCTTCTGGTCTCTAAGGAATTTGTCCTGACTGAGGAGTTAGGAATTCGCCAGTGCTGGTTGCCTACATAGTGAGGAACATGATAGCCCTGAGGATTTTGCTACTCAAAATTCCGACCGTTGCTGTGCTACGCGCCAGCTGTCCCAAAATATCTATCCACCTAACGGGCTGCTCCCTAGGCTATAAATAGCCGCCCCCTACAACCACTAGCTAGTTGACTGCTTCGAGAGAAACTGACACTTGTCATTTGAGAGCAACCCATCCTTTGAGGACTTTGAGCGAAAATCATCAAGTGAGGAAAAACCAAAAACCCAAAACCCAAACACCTACAAACCCCAAGTGATTGAGCATCACTGAAGAGATTGATCCTGCATGGATCCGACACTTGTTACCTTTGAAGACTGTGCTTCTTCTAGACGGTTAGGCGTCATGGTCTAGAGCATCCAAGAGGAATTGTGGATCGTCGGGTGACCAAGTTTGTGAAGGTTTGGAAGTCGCCTGAAGACTTACCACGAGTGATTGGACAAGGTCTGTGTGACCTGAGTTCAAGGAGAATACGGTGAGGACAGGGTGTCCTGAGCTGCGTGTTCAGGACTGGGTGTTCGGGACTGTGTGTCCTTGAGTTTAAATACTCAGCCGCTCCAACCAGACGTACAACTGAGACAACAGTTGGAACTACTTTACCAAATCATTGTCTTCACCAAGTTACTTTTACTATCCTCGTAGATTCGAATGATTATCTACAAAATCTTCAAAAGTGTTTTTCTTCATATCTTCACACACTGAACACCTCACAAGTCATCTGTTCTTGATTCATTTCTCTAAGCATCATTTTTCTTCAAGATTCCTCAATTGTGTGGATCTTTGATCTATACAACTCTGGAACCTAAGACAAAGAATGCTTAGTGAAAATCTTCAAGACTCATCTGGTCAAATTCCTCAAACTTGTTCTTTTCGAAAAACCTTCAGAGAACGCATATGACCTCTCCAAATTCCTCGCAACTATACTCTGTTCACAGGTACACATGTCAGCTGCTGAATCACTAGGTTCTCATCAACTTAACTCATTTGCAGCGTTCCTCGTAGAAAAGTTGCATACTTTTTCAGAGAATTCAATTGTTCAAATTCCTCAACTGCGGAAAATGGCTGATGGTAAGAAGCCATAGAAGGGAGGAAAGAGGCCTGAGGTAAATACAACATTTGAGATCCCTGATGACATATATGCTGGGTACTGCACACCTACTGAGGAAACCAAGAACGAGCACAAAGTGCACAAACAGAGGATAAAGAGGAGATGGGCAAGAGAATGGAGGGAGTACAGATATGTCACTCCTAAGTACATGAAGAAATTCACACTCAATCCTCCATGCCCAAGAGCTCCATTGGCACCTAGCCAAATTGCTGATCCCACCAGCCTCAAGCGCGGTGAGGACTATCCTGATGAATGGGGCAAGGGCCAAGCCAAGCTGGCTAAGCAAGCCAGAGAAGCAGTGAGGAAATTCAATGAAGACTCTGCTGCTGCTGCTGCGTCTGCTGAGGCCTCTGCTATCAAGCCAAAGAAGGCTATGTCTAAGAAGCCTGCGCGCAGGCCAAGTTCCTCAGCAATGCCCTCACGACCAGAATCCTCAAAGCCCTCACGACAAATTCCTCATGCTGCTACTGTTCCTCCAAAGTCCTCAGCTCCTCCGCCAAAGCCTTCAGTTGTTCCGACTAAATCCTCAGCACCTGTGCATCTTGCCTCGTGTCAAAGGACTGCCGGCATCTTCATTGCCTTAGGTGTCTCAGCTAGTTCCTCAGCTGCACCAAGTTCCTCAGCTGGCCCCTCACCACTGAAGACAAATGCCACTGCTCGACGAGGTCCTCGCCCAAGTCCTCAAAAGAGGCAAGTCACTTTCCAAGTGCCGTCTGAAGAAGACGAAGCTGATGATGATGAACTTGCAGAAATCATCAGAGACAGGCAAGTTAGGGCCGCTAGAGCCAAAGGATCAGAGGTGCCACCGCTTTTGGATCCCAAGCTGATCCTCGACTACATTGATGATTGGCACAAAGACCCCAACACTCCCTTGCCTGACTTCAAGCTGACTCCTGGCCACATGCTGACCCACTTCATTCAAGAAGAAAAGTGGAAATTTGAGAAGGCCAGGCAGATCAAGAAAGCGCAGTACAAGAAAGAGCGCTATCTGAAGAAAAATGTTGTCTCTATGACAACTGAAGAACTTGTCACTATTTAGACTGAGATCAAGAAACAAAGTGATGACTTTGATGCATATCGCGCTGATTGGCTTGGAGCCAAGGTTCGCTTTGTGAAACTTGCGGATAACTTCACTTCCAATGTTGCAGCCCCAACGCAACAGGAAATTCCTCAGGCTGAAGCATCTGCTCAGCCTACTGAAGAAAATGCTAGCACCGCTGATGACAATCACGCTGTTGAAGATAATGTGACTTCCAGGGCTGATGACTGCATTCCAGCTGCTGAAGAAATTGCCAGGGCACCCACTAATGGTGTGCCTGAAAAAAATGAAGAACTCAGGGCAACTGCATCAGTTGTGCCTGAAGAAAATCAACCAGATTCCTCAGCTGCTCCTGCACCAACTTCAACTCCAATCCTTCCATCTACATCGTATGTAAAGAAGACCAAGGCTGCAGAGCGTGCTGCAGTGAAGAAAAGGAAAGCATCAGCTGCTTCAGATTCTTCAGCTCCGAAGAAAATGAAGCCTATGACAAGTTCATTTGCAAACCCGATTGATGCTGTTCCCATATCAACCAGGCCATCAAAGGACCTTGTTCCTTTTGATGAAGAATATGTGATCCCCAGCGGATCTGATGAAGAAATTCCTTCTGTTGCTTCGTCTGAACCATTGGATGAAGAAATAGAAGTAGATGCGATCCCTTCAACACCTATCATCTCCTCGCCTATGCCTCAGTTCACATCTGAAGAGGCTGGCGTTGAAGAAATGGAAGATGAAGATCTGGACATTGGCTGCTCCACACCCGTAATCAGTGATGAATTCTGGGAAAGTCAGCATCCAAACTCACCAATGTTCACCCCTCTACAGCAAATTCCTCAGTCCCCCACACAAACTATTCACATGGGCTCTGAAGAAACTCATCCCACTGCATCTGTCCATGAGGAAATTCTAGCAACTAGCGTTGAAGAAACTGCTGCTGCTGAACAACTAACGACGCACACTGCCACTGAGGAGGAACCAGAAATTCCTCAGCCTGAAGAACCTGCGATTGAGATTCCTGAGGTCATGATGCAACTCACTAACACTCCTCTGCCGAAGCCAAAGGATCCATTCTCACACAAGCAAAAGTTCAAGGCTGATGATTTCTTCGGTGAGCACGTATTCTTCGAAGATTACAACCCATATGACTCTGCTCGCATTAGGAAGAGGCATTTCTGGACTGCTAGTCAAGCCAATTTCTATTCCTCAGTGCTGTTCAACAAAGAGAAGATTTTCTACCATGAGCATATTCCTCACGTGGATATGGAATCTTTACCGTGCTTTGCACCAGTCCTCAATGTTCTTCATGACGCTGGGCTGCTAAATTTTTGCTCTGACATCTGCGATTGGAATGAAGAACTGATTCTTCAATTCTATGCAACGCTGCACATCACCGGAGATGCTGAAGATGTGAATTCATGGGTGCTGGACTGGATGTCTGAAAACACTCACTACACGACACCAGCCACTGAATTGCTTCGTGCTCTACCACTCAGTCCTTCCCTTGAAGAAGCTGGCTGCATCTACAGTGAACCTGAGCTCACACATCATTACATGCAGGTGCTGATGAAACCTTTGAAGCCAGGTCAAGCACCAAGAACCAAATTCCTCGTGAAGGAATTGCTGTACGTGCCCAGAACTGTCTATCATATTCTTACGAGGACAATCAGTCCCATCAAAGGCCACGACTCATCTGATGAGGAAATTGTTGGCATCATGAAGAATCTGGTATTCAACATCGCTCATGGCATTCCTGTCAATTATCACGATTTCTTCATGAGGACTATGGCAAATGTTGCACTGTCTCCATTTAAGCTGAAGCCTTATGCACCTTGGATTATGAGATTCCTCAGGACAAGGTCTTCACTCAACTAAAAAGCCGATTTCCAGAATCACCTCAGCTACTTGCCCCCAATTGAAGTCCTCAAGCAGACATATTCCTTAGTTGATGGAAAGGGCAAGGCACCAGCTGTAATAGATGAAGGCATTCGTCCATTGGATGGTCAGTTTCGCAAAGTTGCATCTTATTCCACCAATGATGACTCTGCCACACATGACTCTGCCAATGCACCCAAGTCCACTCCTCAAGCCACTGCTCCGCGTGTGATGACTGACCGTGAACTTCTGCTTAGTCTTCACCAGAAGGTGGATCGAAATCACAAATGGGTTAAGTGTTAGTTTGGTTCACTTCTTCACAACATGACTGCCACACACAATGCAGTGAAGAAAAACCACTACTACCTCCATCAAGTCTTCGGTCGCACCTGGGCAATCCTGTCACATCTGTATGGTGAAGAAGATCTGAAGAACATGGGTCTCAAAGAAGACTTTGACTGGTCTGCACCTCCACCGAAGAAATTCAAGAAGGTCCAGGTTCCTTCTCTGGTGGCCAGCTCATATTCTTCATCGCGCGACACTGATGAACATGAAGATTTGGACGACACTGCGGCATGCCCTACATCAACAAACGACCCCAACAATGCTGGCGCTCCTTCATCAACTTGATTATCTTCAGGGGCGTTAGTCCTCATTTTCGATCCTTTTGGTCATTCGATGACAAAGGGGGAGAAATATGAGTTAGTCTTCAAGCAGGTCTACTATATGGGTGTTTTTTTGCTAAGTTACAACTCTCATTTTTCTGAAACTTTATTGGATCGAGTTGTAATCTTAAACCCGATGGTGCTCTGATACTTTTAATGCACTGTGCTCTGATACTTTTGATGCACTATTCTGCATGCTTATTCCTCGTTAATAGTATTGCACGCATGTTGAATTTCATCAGGCACCATATTTCATCATGCATTTTCAAATTCTTGATATTATATGTTAAATGCGTGTATGAATTACAAGATATAGGGGGAGATCTCCATGATTCAACTCTTCAAGTGTGCATTGCTTCAAAAGCAAATTTCTCACTATGCACATCTTCAGGGGGAGTTCTTCTATATCTTGCAATCAAATTCCTCAATATCAGTAGTTACACTTCATATGTTTATCCCCGTTGAAAACTTAACCTATATTGTCATCAATCACCAAAAAGGGGGAGATCGTAAGTGCATCTAGTGCCCCTAAGTGATTTTGGTGTATTGAAGACTTATAGGTTAAGGGACTAATGCGTTTGTGAGTGTACACAGGTCTATAAGTCTATGAGGAGTTTGATATTTACAGGAAAAGTTGACCCCTAAAAATGAATATCTTCGACTGAAGATTTTGGTATTTCTGAAGACTTTCATGAAGACTTTTAAAGTGAAGAAATTGGTGTGTCCGTGAAGACTTGATATTCATGCGAGGAATATGAAGCTTGAAGACTTTCATTTTCATAGTTTTGTTTTTCTCTTTCTTGAGTCATAGGAAACACCGTACTATTATAGGGGTCGAGGAAATACTAAGGAAAAATTTCCATGTGATGCTCAACTCAAAATCCTACACCTACCAATCCCTTCGAGTGAAGCCATTGGAAATCTCACACAGTTCAGTCAATTTCTTCAGTGACAGAGACGAAGTGCTTCTGGTCTCTGAGGAATTTGTCCTTACTGAGGAGTGAGGAATTCACCAGTGCGGATTGCCTACACAGTGAGGAACATGATAGCCCTGAGGATTTTGCTACTCAAAATTCCGACCATTGCTGTGCTACGCGCCAGCTGTCCCAAAATAGCTATCCACCTAACGGTCATATCATTGAAGGGCATTTATGTCTTATCATGTCGGGCTGCTCCCTAGGCTATAAATAGCCGCCCCCTACAACCACTAGCTGGTTGGCTGCTCCGAGAGAAACTGACACTTGTCATTTGAGAGCAACCCATCCTCTGAGGACTTTGAGCGAAAATCATTAAGTGAGGAAAAACCAAAAACCCAAAACCCAAACACCTACAAACCCGAAGTGATTGAGCATTACTGAAGAGATTGATCCTGCATGGATCCGACGCTTGTTACCTTTGAAGACTGTACTTCTTCTAGACGGTTAGGCGTCATGGTCTAGAGCATCTAAGATGAATTGTGGATCGCCGGGTGACCAAGTTTGTGAAGGTTTGGAAGTCGCCTGAAGACTTACCACGAGTGATTGGACGAGGTCTGTGTGACCTGAGTTCAAGGAGAATACGGTGAGGACAGGGTGTCCTGAGCTGCGTGTTCAGGACTGGGTGTTCGGGACTGTGTGTCCTTGAGTTTAAATACTCAGCCGCTCCAACCAGACGTACAACTGAGACAACAGTTGGAACTAGTTTACCAAATCATTGTCTTCACCAAGCTTACTGGTTCTATTCCCTCAACTCTTCCATTTCCTCATAACTATGTTGTGTGTTTGTTCATATCTGTGTTTGAAGACTTTGACTGAAGACTTTCTCAATTTCCTTAGTTCAATTTCTTCAGTCTGTTTGTCTTCATCCTGTGTTATCCTGTGATTACACTTCCTGTACTCTGTGCCTGTCTTCATTTCATCATGATAACTATGCTTGTATTCTGTTATGTTTACTTTTGAGTACTTATTCCGCTTCTAGTAGTTCTTCGCTAAGGAATTTCCTCACCGACAAATTCCTTAGTGAAGAATTTCATAAAAATCGCCTATTCACCCCCTCTAGTCGATATAACGCACTTTCAATTGGTATCAGAGCGAGGTACTCCCTTGTTCTGTGTGATTTTGGTTTAACCGCCTGGAGTTTTAGTTATGTCGACCGCAGGATCACGAAGGTGACATGCCCCATCTTTGACGGTCACGAGTATCCCAAGTGGAAGGCCATGATGAAGAAACGCCTCATAGCGATGAACAGCGAGTTGTGGACCATCACTGAGATTGGCCTGACTAATCTGTGCAAGATGGCAGATGCTGATGACATTCGCAAATATACTCTTCTCAACCTCACGGTGAAGGATGTCATCTACTCCAGTCTGTCACAAAATCAGTTCAGGAATATCATGCATCTCGATCATGCGAAGCTCATCCGGGACCATCTCTCAGAGGTCTATGAAGGTCATCGAACCTGTCATGATCCTTGGTTTGAGGACTTCAAGGAATCTCTCAAAACGATGACATTCGAACCAGAATCATCATCTTCTGCATCATGCCTTATGGCAAAAGATGTTGAGGTAACTAAATGCTACCTATCCGAGTCCAGTGATGATGAATCTAGTGATGAATTTGGACCCAGCTATGTCAAACTTGCTTCCCTTGCTACTAAACAATAAAGAGCTTTGGAAAAAGCTCACTATATGCTAAACAAGAGAGATGATATGTTGAGTGAAGAAATTGATCAGTTAAAAGCTTTGGCTGAAAGTCTTCAGAGACTTCATACTAAGTATGACACCCTTCAAGATCAACATAACACTCTCTTATCGGATCATGAGAAGCTTTCTTATGAATTTCTTCAAAGAAAGCAAGACCTTGAGAAGCTAAGAGTGAGTTATGAAGATCTTCAGAAGGAGCGCGATTCATTACTTGCTCAACAAATCAGCGCATCTCAGGAAGAATTTGTTCCTCCATTCTTGAAGTGCATTGAACGTGAATCTGCTAATTCTTCACCTGAATGTTCAAATGCTGCTAATCTTTCAAATTCTTCACATGCCTATGCTATCACTAATTCCTCATCTGAGGACATTGCTAGCATCACTGACGATGCAGGGCTGAAGGAATTGTACACGACAGGCATGTACAAAAGACTCAAAGGGCATCAGGCTCTTTGTGATGTGCTTAAAAAGCAGATCCTCAACAGGAACCCTAGGAAAGAGGGTATCGCCTTTGAGAGGAAACTCAATGCTGATGGTACATATTGGAAGCCTGAGCAGTACCCCAAAACTACATGGGTTGCTGCAAAGGGACCTCCAGTTGATCCATCTAACTTATCTGGATTTGCATGTGAATCTCCTCATTCTGATGATGAGTCAATTGACTCCAACTATAAACTGTTCAAAAATCAGAATGGTGAAGTATTTGCTAGATATGTTGGCACTAACTGCAGGAACGGTCCCCCTATGAAGAAAATCTGGGTTCCCAAAAGATGCCTTGAAAATCTTCATGTGAATGTCATCATGACGCCACCAGTGAAGAATAGGAACCCCAGATCAAATTCCTCACATGGACCAAATTCCTCATATGGATCAAAGTCCTCATATGAACATCATCGTGCTAACCCGTCTGTTTCGCAGGGAAGATCTAAGGATTATGGATATGTGCATTATTCTTCAAATCATTATGTCCATAAGTCCTCGAAGGATTTCTCTGCATACTCTTATGCTTACTCTAACCCCTCTTATGTGAAACGAAATGGACTGGCTTCTATGCCATCCTTCTCGTATGGAGCTCGCAGAATGATGAACTCTTTGCCACCCCTTCAGATGTGGGTGGTGAAGAAAAAGAACTAATCTCTTCTGCAGGGTCAGTTCTCCAGACGCACGTAATCGTTTGAAGAATTTGCTAGAGACCTGAGCATGCCTGATAGGACGTAGGCTAATCATGAAGAAATGAACTTTCATTTCTCACGTCCTCATATTGCTTTATCTGTTCTTTTGCTTGATGAAATTGATCTGATGAATTGATGTCATATTCTTCACTGATGAAGTATATGAGTTTGTAAGCTGCACTAATTCATCTGCAGGATGATCAAACCAAAGCCACTGAGTGGGTCCTCGATAGTGGATGTACAAACCACATGACTGGTGTCGGTGTCAAAACCGGCAGATCTCGGGTAGGGGGTCCCGAACTGTGCGCTTAGGCTGGATGGTAACAGGAGGCAAGGGACACGAAGTTTTACCCAGGTTCGGTCCCTCTCGGTGGAGGTAAAACCCTACATCCTGCTTAATTAATATTGATGATATTGGTAGTACAAGGGCAGATCTACCACGAGATCAAAGAGGCTAAACCCTAGAAGCTAGCCTATGGTATGATTGTTGATGTGTATGTTGTCCTATGGACTAAAACCCTCCGGTTTATATAGACACCGGAGAGGGTTAGGGTTACATAGAGTCGGTTACAATGGTAGGAGATCTGAACATACGTATTGCCAAGCTTTCCTTCCACGCCAAGGAAAGTCCCTTCCGGACATAGGACGGAGTCTTCAATCTTGTATCTTCATAGTCCAGGAGTCCGGCTGAAGGTATAGTTCGGCTATCTGAACACCCCCTAATCCAGGACTCCCTCAGTGCTGGGGTGTTTTGGGATAAACCTGGGCGCTCTTTTCCCCATATTTGGGTCCTTCGAGGGAGGTGCTCAGCCCAACGAATGAGGCAATCGGACTATAATGCGTGAACACTCTCACTTAGCCATAGAATTCTATAATTTTAAATTTTGGCGAAGCCCCTAGTATTCGGAAGACCGAGTTCGGGGCGCTATCCACGCCTTGGCCGGACAGAGCCGACTCCTCGCCCTAAGTGACATAAGTCTTTAGGGACTCGAAAAAACCTCTCGAACAGTGACCAGCTCTCGCTTCATCATGACAATCAGTTTTAGCTTTCTCCACTGAGGTGCTCGGCCCAGCTCAACTGGGGTAGAATCGCAGTGGTTCTCCTAGTGCTACCTTAGCCGATATAGCGGAACATAAGGCAACAAAACATAGGAGCTGGGCAAACCCAACTATTGACCCAAGACATGATTCGGAGCCGATGCATGTAGTGCTATAAGTTCGGGGTGCCGCACTTGTGAAAGTGTTCGGACTTCTCACACCATATTGAGGGGTGCTAAAAGCCTCTGGCGTATTTTGGCCGTACCAAGTTGTACGGGTGCAACATGTCGTTAAGGAACATATAAAAAAAGGTAATGCAAAAAATAGACAAAAGCTATGCATTGTTTATTAAAAATAGCTGCGATCAAAGCAGAACGATACAAGTAATGCGATAAATGAAAAGTTGGACTATTTGACATGTCTGCTCCAGGGGCAAGCTGCGGAATAGTATGCGGAACGGGTATACTGCTCGTGATAGAGACCACCTGGGAGTTCCGTAGTGTGGCGTGGCTTGTTTGCTTCCCTGGTTCTTGCATCGTTTGTGTGGCAATTGAACTGCCGAACATGCCTTCTGAAGGATGAAGTCCTGAAAGTAAGTGAAAATTAAAAAATCAGCAGCCCCTGGTATCTCTAGAGCGTAGTTATGTACGCGAAGTACTGGCGTGTATTGGGCGTGCCGTGATGGTGCCCCTCCCCCTGTGCCCATGGTATCTCTAGAGCGTAGTTATGTACGCAAAGTACTGGCGTCGCCTTTTTGCGAGGGTTGGGGTTGGGGCCGCATTGCTACGCCTGCTCGGATCATGCCAGGCGGTCTTGTTGTAGGTTACTCCGGGCGCGCTTGACGGTGTTTGGTCGTTTAGTGGCCAGACTGGAGAACTGCCTGGAGAGGCTGCTTTGAACTTCCGCTGCAAGGGCTGCCGTGTGCTCCTCCGTTTGGAGGGAGCGTTCGGTGTTTCCATTGACCGTAATTACTCCACGAGGGCCTAGCATCTTGAGCTTAAGGTATGCATAGTGCGGTACCGCATTGAATTTGGCAAATGCGGTTCGTCCGAGCAGTGCATGATAGCCACTTCGGAATGGGACTATGTCGAAGATCAATTCCTCGCTTCAGAAATTATCCGGGGATCCGAAGACCACTTCAAGTGTGACTGAGCCTGTACAGTTGGCCTCTACACCTGGTATTACGCCTTTAAAGGTCGTTTTGGTGGGCTTAATCCTCGAGGGGTCGATGCCCATTTTTCGCACTGTATCCTGGTAAAGCAGGTTCAGGCTGCCGCCGCCGTTCATGAGGACTCTAGTGAGATGAAATCCGTCAATAATTGGGTCTAGAACCAATGCGGCAAATCCGCCATGACGGATGCTAGTGGGATGGTCTCTTCGATCAAAGGTGATCGGGCAGGAGGACCATGGGTTGAACTTTGGGGCGACTGGCTCTACCACGTATACGTCCCTTAATGCGCGCCTCCGCTCCCTTTTGGGGACGTGGGTGGCGTATATCATGTTCACCGTCCACACTTGTGGGGGAAAACCCTTTTGTCCATTGTTGTTCGGCGGCCGGGGCTCCTCGTCGTCATCGCTATGCAGCCCCTTGTCTTCATTGTCGGTGCTTAACTTGCCTGCCTGCTTGAACACCCAGCAATCCCTGTTGGTGTGATTGGCCGGCTTTTCGGGGGTGCCATGTATTTGGCACAAGCGGTCGAGTATTCGGTCCAAGATGGATGGGCCCCTAGGATTCCTTTTGAATGGCTTCTTCCGCTGACCGGATTTAGAGCCTCTGAATCCGGCATTAACTACCGTATCCTCAGCATTGTCGCTGTTAATGCGGCGTTTCTGCTTGTTGCGGCGCGACCTGCCACTAATGTCCCTGGTGTCCGAACTACTAGGGTTCTTGGTCATATTGTTGCTACGAGCGAGCTAGCTGTCTTCTCCCACGCAAAAGCGGGTCACGAGTGTCGTGAGTGCTGCCATAGATTTCGGCTTTTCCTGTCCGAGGTGCCGGGCCAGCCACTCGTCACGGATATTGTGCTTGAAGGCTGCTAGGGCCTGAGCGTCCGGACAGTCAACTATTTGATTTTTCTTTGTTAGGAACCGTGTCCAGAATTGTCTGGCCGATTCCTCTGGCTGCTGGATTACGTGACTTAGCTCATCGGCGTCTAGGGGTCGCACATAAGTGCCCTAGAAATTGTCGAGGAATGCGGCTTCCAGGTCCTCCCAACAACTGATTGACCATGTTGGCAAGCTGTTGAGCCAATGCCGAACTAGTCCTTTAAGCTTGAGTGGGAGGTATTTGATGGCGTGAATATCGTCGCCGCGGGCCATGTGGATATGAAGGAGATAATCCTCGATCCATACCGCAGGGTCTGTTGTGCCATCATATGATTTGATGTTTACGGGTTTGAAACCCTCGGGGATTTGATGATCCATTATTTCGTCTGTAAAGCACAATGGGTGTGCGACACCTCTGTACTGGGCGATATCATGACCTAGCTCCAATGAGCTCTGTCTACTGTGTTCGGCCCTGCCGAATGTGTGGCCGGCGTGACGGTTACCGTCTCGAGCCATGGGGTGCCCACGCGATCCGTAGATCGATCGTGTTTGCCTTGCCTTGTCCTCCAACATGCCTCGTAAGTCCGGCGCATATTCCCGTGCCTTGGTACGGGGTGCGACTTGAGTGGAGGGCCGAGATGCCTCTCTGTCGCGGCCACGAGGTGGCCGTTCGGCCGCATCAAGTGCTTCCTCCTCTAATCGGGGTAGCAACCTGCGCTTTGGGTAACTCTTGGAGGGGCGTTCAAGTTTATGCTATTCGGCCACAAGGACTTCAGTCCATCTGTCAACCAGCAAATCTTGATCAGCTCTGAGTTTTTGCTGTTTTTTCTTGAGGCTTCTTGCCGTGGCGATAAGCCTACGTTGGAAACGCTTTTGCTCAACGGGATCCTCTGGCACGACGAATTCGTCGTCGTCGAGGCTTGCCTCGTCTTCGGAGGGAGGCATATAATTATCGTCCTCAACCTCTCTGTCTGCCGCTCTCTCGTGAGGGCTGGTTTCTCCATCCTCCTATGCTAAACCTTGCAGGAGGGGGTTTTCTTCGGCACTCTCCGGAGTACTATTATCTCCCGTGCTGGAATCACTGTTTTTGTGTTGGCGGGATTTTGAGCGGCGCCGCTGACGCCGACGCTTGGGCTGTTTCTTGGAGGGGTCATCCTCCGCTGTTCCATCGCCCTCTCCCTCTTTTGGGGTGTCCACCATGTATACGTCATATGACAAGGTGGCTTTCCAGGGCCTAGTAGGCGCTAGTTCTTCATCATCTCCTTCATCGGCATCCATACCGTCGATGTCTTCGAAGTCGTAGTCAAGCATGTTGGTTAAGTCATCGACAGTGGCTACAAAGTGGGTGGTGGGTGGGTTTTGACTTTCTTCATCGTCCGTACCCCAACCTTGCTGACCGTAGTCCGGCCAGGGCTCTCCTGATAAAGAGAGAGACTTCTGTGACTTCAGGATATCGCCGAAAGGCGAGTGCTGAAAGACGTCTGCGGCAGTGAACTCCATGATCGGCGCCCAATCGGATTCGATTGGCAGGGGCGCGGAGGGTTCGGAGTCTGAAGAGGAGCCCAGCTCCTTAGAGTCACGAGCCTCGTGGAGTACGGGGCTGGTGTTCGGCTCAATCGCCGTTTGGATCGCAGCCCCCAAGGTGGCGTCCAACCGTCCATCCTCGACCGGTGCGGTTGGCCCCGAACTAAGGGTCGGAGCCGATGCGGGTGCGGCCTCCAGGGCACTGTTCGGCGGCAGAGCTAGATCATGCTCATCGTGACAGTGCGGCATGCTCGGTAGTGGTTCGAATCCGTCGAAGATCAAGTCCCCGCGGATGTCAGCCGTGTAGTTTAAACTTCCGAATCTGACCTGACGGCCAGGGGCGTAGCTTTCGATCTGCTCCAGATGGCCAAGTGAATTGGCCCATAGTGCGAAGCCGCCAAAGACGAAGATCTGTCCGGGGAGGAAGGTCTCACCCTGGACTGCATCGCCATTGATGATCATAGGAGCCATCGGGCCTGACGGCGACGGCATAGAGGAACTCTCAATGAAAGCACCAATGTCGGTGTCAAAACCGGTGGATCTCGGGTAGGGGGTCCCGAACTGTGCGTCTAGGCCGGATGGTAACAGGAGGCAAGGGACACGAAGTTTTACCCAGGTTCGGGCCCTCTCGGTGGAGGTAAAACCCTACGTCCTACTTGATTAATATTGATGATATGGGTAGTACAAGAGTAGATCTACCACGAGATCAGAGAGGCTAAACCCTATAAGCTAGCCTATGGTATGATTGTTGATGTGTATGTTGTCCTACGGACTAAAACCTCCGGTTTATATAGACACCGGAGAGGGTTAGGGTTACATAGAGTTGGTTACAATGGTAGGAGATCTGAACATCCGTATCGCCAAGCTTGCCTTCCACGCCAAGGAAAGTCCCTTCCGGACACGGGATAGAGTCTTCAATCTTGTATCTTCATAGTCCAGGAGTCCGGCTGAAGGTATAGTTCGGCTATCCGAACACCCCCTAATCCAGGACTCCCTCAACTGGTGACAAGAATCTATAGATGGATGCTCCATTATCTCCGTCGCATCTGAAGCATATCATGTTTGCTGACAAAGGCAAAAGTCAGGTATTGGGTCTAGGTAAGGTTGCGATTACAAAGGATCGACACATGGACAAAATCATGCTTGTTGAGTCCTTAGGATACAACCTTATGTCTGTCTCAATGCTTTGTGATCTTGATATGGTTGTTGTCTTTGGCAAGTACCGTTGTGTTGTGGTTATGGAAGGTGACAATTCCAAAGTCTTCGAAGGCTTTAGGAGAGGAGACCTGTATATTGTTGATTTCTCTACAGGACCACAACTAGCCGTGTGCTTACTTGCAAAAGCTTCAGAAAGCTGGCTCCGGCATCGACGACTTGGTCATGCAGGCATGAGGAATTTGCACACGCTTGCGAAGAAGAAGCATGTCATTGGCATCGAGAATGTCAAATTCCTCAAGGATCACCTATGCGGAGCCTGTGAAGCTGGGAAGATGACGAAGGCCAAGCATCCAGCAAAGACTATCATGACCGCCACTCGCCCATTTGAATTGCTTCACATGGATCTCTTTGGTCCTAATCATTATTCTGGTATTTCAAATGAAGCATCTCAATATGGCTTTGTTATCGTTGATGATTATTCTCGCTACACATGGGTACACCTTGTTACTTACAAACATGAAGTGCAGGAAGTCTTCAAATGATTTTCCTCGAGGGCTTCAACCAACTTTGGTGTGAAGATCAAGCACATCAGAAGTGACAATGGCACTGAGTTCAAGAATTCTAGTCTCGATGACTATCTTGATGAACTTGGTATTACTCATGAGTTATATGCTCCTTACACTCCTCAGCAGAATGGCGTCGTGGAGCACAAGAACAAGACTCTTGCTGAGATGGCTCGCACTATGCTTGATGAATACAAAACGCCTCGTTGTTTCTGGACTGAGGCAATTGATACTGCATGCCACATCATCAATAGAGTATATCTTCACAAATTCTTCAAAAAGACTGCCTACGAACTCCTCACTGATAAGAAACCCAATGCAAATTATTTCAAAGTCTTCGGTGCTAAATGTTGGATTAGAGATCCTCATCACAACTCAAAATTTGCACCGAAAGCACATGAAGGTTTTATGCTTGGTTACGGAAAGGACTCGCACACCTACAGAGTCATCAACAACGTTCTTCACAAAGTTGTTGAAACTGTAGATGTGCGGTTTGATGAAACTAATGGCTCGCAAAGAGAGCACCTACCTACTGTGATAGATGAACCAGCACCTGAGGAAACTATCAAGTTCAAAGCTACTGGGGATGTCATTCCTACTGAAGAATCTGCTGAAGAATTCATTCCAGAACATGAAGAACGTCGGGCTAATGCACCTGAAGAAAATGGTGCTGAAGAAAACGCTGATCAAATTCTTCAACGACAACCAGCTCATCCTCGCATTGCAAAAGAAGTGCAAGTTGAAAAGATCATCAATGACATCAAAGCGCCAGGTCCTCTCACACGCTCAAAAGCTTCACATTTGTCTAAGTTTTGTGGGCACTATGCTTTTGTCTCTATTACAGAGCCCACTAAGGTAGATGAAGCATTTCTAGAGCCTGAGTGGATTCAGGCCATGCAAGAAGAATTACATCAGTTCGAGCTCAACAATGTCTGGGAACTGGTCAAACGTCCAGATCCTCGCAAGCACAATATCATCGCCACAAAGTGGATCTACCGCAACAAGCAAGATGAAAATGGCCTTGTGGTGAGGAATAAGGCACAGCTTGTAGCTCAAGGCTACACACAGGTTGAAGGAATTGATTTCGATGAAACTTTTATACCTGTTGCTAGACTTGAGGCTATTCGCATATTACTTGCTTATGCTAACCATCATGATATCACTTAATATCAAATGGATGTGAAAAGTGCATTCCTCAATGGTAAGCTTGAGGAAGAAGTATGTGTTGCTCAACCCCCAGGTTTTGAAGATCCAAAGAATCCTGACAAAGTCTTCAGACTCAACAAGGACCTCTATGGCCTCAAGCAGGCCCCACGGGCTTGGTATGATACCTTGAAGGAACTCCTCATGAAGAAAGGCTTCAAACCCGGTTCACTCGACCCTACTCTTTTCACTAAATCTTATGATGGTGAATTGTTTGTGTGCCAAATATATGTTGATGATATTATATTTGGCTGTACTGACCAACGTTATAGTGATGAATTTGCATATATGATGAGTGAAGAATATCAAATGTCTAGGATGGGAGAGTTGAAATTCTTCTTAGGTCTTCAAATTCGTCAACAATGCAATGGCATATTCATATCTCAGGAGAAATACCTCAAGGATGTACTGAGGAAATTCGGTATGCAGGATTGCAAAGGCGTCAAAATTCCTATGCCCACAAATGGCCATCTGTGCACTGATGAAAATGGTATTGACTTCGATCATAAGGTATACTGCTCCATGATAGGTTCCTTATTGTACTTATGTGCATCTAGGTCAGATATAATGCTTAGTGTTTGCATGTGTGCCCGGTTTCAAGCTACACCAAAGGAATCACACCATAAGGCTGTGAAGCATATTCTTCGATATCTAGCTCACACAGCAACACTTGGATTATGGTACCCCAAGGGCTCGGCTTTTGATCTTGTTGGATATTCTGACTCTGACTATGCTGGTGATCATGTGGATCAGAAGTCAACATCTGGTACATGTCATTTCCTCGGACGATCTTTGGTCTGTTGGTCCTCGAAGAAACAGAACTGCGTATCACTATCTACTGCTGAAGCTGAGTACATTGCCGCTGGTTCTTGTTGTGCCCAATTGCTATGGATGAAGCAAACTCTCAAGGACTACGGCGTCAACATGAAGAATGTGCCTCTCTTCTGTGACAATGAGAGTGCCATCAAGATTGCTCACAACCCAGTTCAGCACTCGAAGACTAAGCACATTCAGATTCGTCATCATTTTCTTCATGATCATGTGTTGAAGGGCGACATTTCTATTGAGCATGTGAAGACTGAAGAACAGCTAGCCGATATCTTCACAAAGCCCTAGGATGAGAAGAGATTTAGCAAGTTGCGGTGTGAGCTAAATATCCTAGGATCTTTGAATGTTCTTTGAAAAGGACACTCATCCTAACACTTATGCAAAATTGACGACTTAGATGTGCTACACATGAAGAAACGTTTTTCTTCAATAAATGAAGAATAACACTCTTAGTCTGAAGAAATTAACGAAGAATTAAATTCTCAGAACCCTACGATAATTGTACGCGGTGTCTGAAATCATCGTTCTTATATGGTGGGTCACGCCACCACCAAAAGTTGAAATTCCTCAATTATTCAAATTCTTCAACTTTGCATTGTATTCACTTGTCCCGTAGTTTTTCTTCATTGGCTATATATATTTATATGAGTTTATGTCCTCTACAACATTCACTTATTGCTATTTCTTCAAGTTGGTTTTCTGCTAAGTGAATGTGATCGGACCCTTCCCCTCTATGCTATACTCAACCCAATCTGTTCACAAATTCTTCATGTGCGTTCTATTTGAAACTCGTTCAAAATCTTCATTGTGTCCTTGTTTGCTGAAGAAATTGCGAACGGAACTTTAAAACCTATCTTATCAAAATTTTCGGCTTTGCCGCTCAAACCGTTCCGCATCCCACGATACACTTATCCACTCACCCACGATCTAACACGATCTCCACCTCTCACTACGTGGGTGACACATGTCATGCGAATGAGAAGGGTCAGGGGCACGTTCGTCCAATTTCTTCGGGCGAGCAGTTTTTCACCGTGGCTATAAATACCCCTCCTTCCCTTCCTCACTTCTTTTACTCTGCTCGATCTCTCTCCAGCTTGAGCTTCTCAAACCCTAGCGCCGCCGCTACTTCATCGCCGCCGGTGAGGAAGAGCTTCACTGCCTCGACCTCGTCGCTGATGTACTCGTGCCGATCGCGGAAATATTCACTCCGCCGCCGCTGTAGCCGTCTTCCTCCACCGAGTTAGGGCGTGGAAGATCTACACAGACGAACTTCACCTCTCCACTTCACTGTTCGTCACGTTCTTCATCCAGAGTAATTAAAAGTTACTTTTACTATCCTCGTAGATTCGAATGATTATCTACAAAATCTTCAAAAGTGTTTTTCTTCATATCTTCACACACTGAACACCTCACAAGTCATCTGTTCTTGATTCATTTCTCTAAGCATCATTTTTCTTCAAGATTCCTCAATTGTGTGGATCTTCGATCTATACAACTCTGGAACCTAAGACAAAGAATGCTTAGTGAAAATCTTCAAGACTCATTTGGTCAAATTCCTCAAACTTGTTCTTTTTGAAAAACCTCCTGAGAACGCATATGACCTCTCCAAATTCCTCGCAACTATACTTTGTTCACAGGTACACATGTCAGCTGCTGAATCACTAGGTTCTCATCAACTTAACTCATTTGCAGTGTTCCTTGTAGAAAAGTTGCATACTTTTTCAGAGAATTCAATTGTTCAAATTCCTCAACTGAGGAAAATGGTTGATGGTAAGAAGCCATAGAAGGGAGGAAAGAGGCCTGAGGTAAATACAGCTTTTGAGATCCCTGATGACATATATGCTGGGTACTGCACACCTACTGAGGAAACCAAGAACAAGCACAAAGTGCGCAAACAAAGGATAAAGAGGAGATGGGCAAGAGAATGGAGGGAGTACAGATATGTCACTCCTAAGTACATGAAGAAATTCGCACTCAATCCTCCATGCCCAAGAGCTCCATTGGCACCTGGCCAAATCACTGATCCCACCAGCCTCAAGCGCGGTGAGGACTATCCTGATGAATGGGGCAAGGGCCAAGCCAAGCTGGCTAAGCAAGCCAGAGAAGCAGTGAGGAAATTCAATGAAGACTCTGCTGCTGCTGCTGCGTCTGCTGAGGCCTCTGCTGTCAAGCCAAAGAAGGCTATGTCTAAGAAGCCTGCGCGTAGGCCAAGTTCCTCAGCAATGCCCTCATGACCAGAATCCTCAAAGCCCTCACGACAAATTCCTCATGCTGCTCCTATTCCTCCAAAGTCCTCAGCTCCTCCGCCAAAGCCTTCAGCTGTTCCGACTAAATCCTCAGCACATGTGCATCTTGCCTCGTGTCAAAGGACTGCCGGCATCTTCATTGCCTTAGGTGTCTCAGCTAGTTCCTCAGCTGCACCAAGTTCCTCAGCTGGCCCCTCACCGCTGAAGACAAAGGCCGCTGCTTGACGAGGTCCTCGCCCAAGTCCTCAAAAGAGGCAAGTCGCTTTCCAAGTGCCGTCTGAAGAAGACTAAGCTGATGATGATGAACTTGCAGAAATCATCATAAATAGGCAAGTTAGGGCCGCTAGAGCCAAAGGATCAGAGGTGCCACCGCTTTTGAATCCCAAGCTGATCCTCGACTACATTGATGATTGGCACAAAGACCCCAACACTCCCTTGCCTGACTTCAAGCTGACTCCTGGCCACATGCTGACCCACTTCATTCAAGAAGAAAAGTGGAAATTTGAGAAGGCCAGGCAGATCAAGAAAGCGCAGTACAAGAAAGAGCGCTATCTGAAGAAAAATGTTGTCTCTATGACAACTGAAGAACTTGTCACTATTCAGACTGAGATCAAGAAACAAAGTGATGACTTTGATGCATATCGCGCTGATTGGCTTGGAGCCAAGGTTCGCTTTGTGAAACTTGCGGATAACTTCACTCCCAATGTTGCAGCCCCAATGCAACAGGAAATTCCTCAGGCTGAAGCATCTGCTCAGCCTACTGAAGAAAATGCTAGCACCGCTGATGACAATCATGCTGCTGAAGATAATGTGACTTCAAGGGCTGATGACTGCATTCCAGCTGCTGGAGAAATTGCCAGGGCACCCACTAGTGGTGTGCCTGAAAAAAATGAAGAACTCAGGGCAACTGCATCAGTTGTGCCTGAAGAAAATCAACCAGATTCCTCAGCTGCTCCTGCACCAACTTCAACTCCAATCCTTCCATCTGCATCATATGTAAAGAAGACCAAGGCTGCAGAGCGTGCTGCAATGAAGAAAAGGAAAGCATCAACTGCTTCAGATTCTTCAGCTCCGAAGAAAATGAAGCCTATGACAAGTTCATTTGCAAACCCGATTGATGCTGTTCCCATATCAACCAGGCCATCAAAGGACCTTGTTCCTTTTGATGAAGAATATGTGATCCCCAGTGGATCTGATGAAGAAACTCCTTCTGCTGCTTCGTCTGAACCATTGGATGAAGAAATTGAAGTGGATGCGATCCCTTCAACACCTATCATCTCCTCGCCTATGCCTCAGTTCACATCTGAAGAGGCTGGCGTTGAAGAAATGGAAGATGAAGATGTGGACATTGGCTGCTCCACACCCGTAATCAGTGATGAATTCTGGGAAAGTCAGCATCCAAACTCACTAATGTTCACCCCTCTACAGCAAATTCCTCAGTCCCCCACACAAACTATTCACATGGGCTCTGAAGAAACTCATCCCACTGCATCTGTCCATGAGGAAATTCCAGCAACTAGCGTTGAAGAAACTACTGCTGCTGAACAACCAACGACGCACACTGCCACTGAGGAGGAACCAGAAATTCCTCAGCCTGAAGAACCTGCGATTGAGATTCCTGAGGTCGTGATGCAACTCACTAACACTCCTCTGCCGAAGCCAAAGGATCCATTCTCACACAAGCAAAAGTTCAAGGCTGATGATTTCTTCGGTGAGCACGTATTCTTCAAAGATTACAACCCATATGACTCTGCTCGCATTAGGAAGAGGCATTTCTGGACTGCTAGTCAAGCCAATTTCTATTCCTCAGTGATGTTCAACAAAGAGAAGATTTTCTACCATGAGCATATTCCTCACGTGGATATGCAATCTTTACCGTGCTTCGCACCATTCCACAATGTTCTTCACGACGCTGGGCTGCTAAATTTTTGCTCTGACATCTGCGATTGGAATGAAGAACTGATTTTTCAATTCTATGCAACGCTGCACATCACCGGAGATGCTGAAGATGTGAATTCATGGGTGCTGGACTGGATGTCTGAAAACACTCACTACATGGCACCAGCCTCTGAATTGCTTCGTGCTCTACCACTCAGTCCTCCCCTTGAAGAAGCTGGCTGCATCTACAGTGAACCTGAGCTCACACATCATTACATGCAGGTGCTGATGAAACCTTTGAAGCCAGGTCAAGCACCAAGAACCAAATTCCTCGTGAAGGAATTGTTGTACGTGCCCAGAACTGTCTATCATATTCTTACGAGGACAATCAGTCCCATCAAAGGCCACGACTCATCTGATGAGGAAATTGTTGGCATCATGAAGAATCTGGTATTCAACATCGCTCATGGCATTCCTGTCAATTATCACGATTTCTTCATGAGGACTATGGCAAATGTTGCACTGTCTCCATTTAAGCTGAAGCCTTATGCACCTTGGATTATGAGATTCCTCAGGACAAGGTCTTCACTCAACTAAAAAGCCGATTTCCAGAATCACCTCAGCTACTTGCCCCCAATTGAAGTCCTCAAGCAGACATATTCCTTAGTTGATGGAAAGGGCAAGGCACCAGCTGTAATAGATGAAGGCATTCGTCCATTGGATGGTCAGTTTCGCAAAGTTGCATCTTATTCCACCAATGATGACTCTGCCACACATGACTCTGCCAATGCACCCAAGTCCACTCCTCAAGCCACTGCTCCGCGTGTGATGACTGACCGTGAAGTTCTGCTTAGTCTTCACCAGAAGGTGGATCGAAATCACAAATGGGTTAAGTGTTAGTTTGGTTCACTTCTTCACAACATGACTGCCACACACAATGCAGTGAAGAAAAACCACTACTACCTCCATCAAGTCTTCGGTCGCACCTGGGCAATCCTGTCACATCTGTATGGTGAAGAAGATCTGAAGAACATGGGTCTCAAAGAAGACTTTGACTGGTCTGCACCTCCACCGAAGAAATTCAAGAAGGTCCAGGTTCCTTCTCTGGTGGCCAGCTCATATTCTTCATCGCGCGACACTGATGAACATGAAGATTTGGACGACACTGCGGCATGCCCTACATCAACAAACGACCCCAACAATGCTGGCGCTCCTTCATCAACTTGATTATCTTCAGGGGCGTTAGTCCTCATTTTCGATCCTTTTGGTCATTCGATGACAAAGGGGGAGAAATATGAGTTAGTCTTCAAGCGGGTCTACTATATGGGCGGTTTTTTTGCTAAGTTACAACTCTCATTTTTCTGAAACTTTATTGGATCGAGTTGTAATCTTAAACCCGATGGTGCTCTGATACTTTTGATGCACTGTGCTCTGATACTTTTGATGCACTATTCTGCATGCTTATTCCTCGTTAATAGTATTGCACGCATGTTGAATTTGATCAGGCACCATATTTCATCATGCATTTCAAATTCTTGATATTATATGTTAAATGCGTGTATGAATTACAAGATATAGGGGGAGATCTCCATGACTCAACTCTTCAAGTGTGCATTGCTTCAAAAGAAAATTCCTCACTATGCACATCTTCAGGGGGAGTTCTTCTATATCTTGCAATCAAATTCCTCAATATCAGTAGTTACACTTCATATGTTTATCCCCGTTGAAAACTTAACCTATATTGTCATCAATCACCAAAAAGGGTGAGATCATAAGTGCATCTAGTGCCCCTTAGTGATTTTGGTGTATTGAAGACTTATAGGTTAAGGGACTAATGCATTTGTGAGTGTACACAGGTCTATAAGTCTATGAGGAGTTTGATATTTACAGGAAAAGTTGACCCCTAAAAATGAATATCTTCGACTGAAGATTTTGGTATTTCTGAAGACTTTCATGAAGACTTTGAAAGTGAAGAAATTGGTGTGTCCGTGAAGACTTGATATTCATGCGAGGAATATGAAGCTTGAAGACTTTCGTTTTCATAGTTTTGTTTTTCTCTTTCTTGAGTCATAGGAAACACCGTACTGTTATAGGGGGTCGAGGAAATACTAAGGAAAATTTTCCATGTGATGCTCAACTCAAAATCCTACACCTACCAATCCCTTCGAGTGAAGCCATTGGAAATCTCACACGGTTCAGTCAATTTCTTCAGTGACAGTGACGAAGTGCTTCTAGTCTCTAAGGAATTTGTCCTGACTGAGGAGTGAGGAATTCGCCAGTGCGGATTGCCTACACAGTGAGGAACAGATAGCCCTGAGGATTTTGCTACTCAAAATTCCGACCATTGCTGTGCTACGCACCAGCTGTCCCAAAATATCTATCCACCTAACGGTCATATCATTGAAGGGCATTTATGTCTTATCATGTCCGGCTGCTCCCTAGGCTATAAATAGCCGCCCCCTACAACCACTAGCTGGTTGGCTGCTCCAAGAGAAACTGACACTTGTCATTTGAGAGCAACCCATCCTCTGAGGACTTTGAGCGAAAATCATCAAGTGAGGAAAAACCAAAAACCAAAAACTCAAACACCTACAAACCCCAAGTGATTGAGCATCACTGAAGAGATTGATCCTGCGTGGATCCGACGCTTGTTACCTTTGAAGACTGTGCTTCTTCTAGACGGTTAGGCGTCATGGTCTAGAGCATCCAAGATGAATTGTGGATCGCCGGGTGACCAAGTTTGTGAAGGTTTGGAAGTCGCCTGATGACTTACCACGAGTGATTGGACGAGGTCTGTGTGACGTGAGTTCAAGGAGAATACGGTGAGGACAGGGTGTCCTGAGCTGCGTGTTCAGGACTGGGTGTTCGGGACTGTGTGTCCTTGAGTTTAAATACTCAGCCGCTCCAACCAGACGTACAACTGAGACAACAGTTGGAACTACTTTACCAAATCATTGTCTTCACCAAGCTTACTGGTTCTATTCCCTCAACTCTTCCATTTCCTCATAACTGTGTTGTGTGTTTGTTCATATCTGTGTTTGAAGACTTTGACTGAAGACTTTCTCAATTTCCTTAGTTCAATTTCTTCAGTCTATTTGTCTTCATCCTGTGTTATCCTGTGATTACGCTTCCTGTACTTTGTGCCTGTCTTCATTTCATCATGATAACTATGCTTGTATTCTGTTATGTTTACTTTTGAGTACTTATTCCGCTTCTAGTAGTTCTTCGCTAAGGAATTTCCTCACCGACAAATTCCTTAGTGAAGAATTTCATAAAATCGCCTATTCACTCCCCCTCTAGTCGATATAACGCACTTTCACGAAGAGAGTGCGGCTGCCTCGGCAGCCGCACACTAAAACGGCCTCACCAAGTAAAGCATTTGATAGGTCGTCAAGACCATAGACACGGTTAGACGAGTCCGGCGCAGCTATATGTAATTCACATAGGTTTGATGGCCACACCCCTACTACAAATACAAGGGGCTCAACGCGCGCAGACAAGTGGCAATTTTTACTCATCTTTAATTGTACATGGTTTCTTTAAACCTACCTTTTTGCACGACCAACTTTCACCTAAGTTTCTCTCTTTTACAGATGACCATCGTGCTACACCTATCCAGGATACGGCACAACGGAGACACAGGCGCAGACGTGCAGCAGGGACCCATTCCAAGGATTCTCTTTAGATTAAGACCCTGCGTAAACCTTTCTTACTGTCTGTTGTTGATACACATCCCTCGGATTCTCAGTACTTTTGAGAAGAATGCTGACGTCTTGGCATGTGGCCACGTCAGAGTAATGCACGTACCTGGACACCAGGGGCTTCTTACAAAGGGCACTATTCAGGCCCAAAATAAAGACCGAATACCTTAGGGAGTGTTCGGCGTCACGAGTTTGGCCTCATATGCATCAGCTCCGAATCATGTCTTTGGCAAATGTTGGGTTTGCCCGCCTCCCATGTTATGCTGCCTTACATTCCGCTCTATCGGCTAAGGCGGCACCAGGAGAACCACTGCGATTGTGCCCCGGTTCATCCGGACGAGCACCTCAGTGGAGAAAGCCGAAAACTGACTGTCATGATATAGCGTGAGACTGGTCAACCACTCGATGACCCATCGGAATGTTAGAATTCCTCCGCCTTAACGAAGGGCCATTTCCCGGCCAGGCATGTACGCACCCCGAATTCGGGAGAGTGCGGAGCCACCAGGGGCTATATAGTAGCCCCACTGTCAAACTCCTATGGCTAAGTGAAAGTGTTAAAGCATTATAGTCAGGTTGCCTCGTTCGCTGCGCTATCACCTCCTTATTAGGACCAAGACGTTGGATTAAGTGTGAACACGTGTCTTCTGCGAACACCCCCGCATTATATGTGTGGGGGCTGAAGCCGACGACTGCAATCTTTCAGGTTATACACATGTATACATAAACGGCCGCACAGGAGGCATCACATTACTTTCGGGCAAAAGTATAAATACAGCCTTAATAAATTTCATAAAAACATTGTGTTTACAATGGGAATACATGTCACTCAAACATAATATTCTTTGAGCACTGGGCCTCTATCAAACAAGCACCCTCGAGAACTTCTTCGAAATAGTGCTCGGCAGCCACTCGGCCTATGGCCGAACCCTGCGCCGCAACTGTGGTAGCATCCGTCTACGCCCAGTATGCTTTGACACGGGAAGGGGCCATCCGCGAGCCTTCTATACACGCTGACCTCTTCACCGCATTGATGCGCGGCACCGCTCCAAGCAACTGCTGCACTAAGCTGAAATAGCTGTTCGGCTTCGGTTTTTCCGGCCACAGATGATCTACGACGGACCTCATGGCGAGTCTGGACAATCTATTGAGTTCGGCCCATTCGGCTAGCTGATCAGTCAAGGGAAGCGGACGCTCTGGAACGTTAAATTGTGACCAGAACAGCTTGTCCACTTCATGATCTGTTTGATCTCGGAAGTAATCGGCCGCATCGACAGCGCTCGCCGCCAAGTCCATATATGCGTCTGCCGAACTCCACAGCCGATCCAGAGGGGCATACCGCGCATCTCCGAACTTCCTCCGCTGCAAAAAGGGCTTCCCAGCCGCAATATCCCTGGCTTCATGCAGCTCTTCTTTCTTTGCCCTCATAGCAGAGCGGGTGTCCTTGGTCGCCACCGCGGCCTTTTCAAGGTCCGTCGCCTTCGCTCGGTTTTCTTCTTCAAGGAGCCAGCAGCGGTCGGCAGTGTCTTTTAACTTTACAACCATCTTGGCCATTTTCTCTTTGCTCTCACAATGCGTGGCCTTCTCGGCTCTCAACTCTTCGGCCGCCTTCAAAGCAGCCGCATTACTACTCCTTGCTTATTCTTTGGCTCGGGAAAGTTCCGCCCGAAGGGTCTCCATGGCAGCAGCTCCATCTGCAGTCACAACATATTAAAGATACTGGCATCACGCTACTCTTACTATGTGACATTGACTGGAAAAACATTACTTACCCTGTGCCTCGTCAAGCCGCTTGTTAACAAGATCGATGTCGGCATCTGCCGCATCCAGTTGCCGCTTTAGTTCAGCAAACTCATTAGTCCGGCTAGCCACTGGACCTTCCACCACCTGCACATAAAAGCGGTATGGTTATTACCTGGGACTACGATCCTCTTTTGCCGCCGTTCTCAGCGACAACCAGAGTCTCAGGGGCTACTATCTACATAGGGCACACCTAAAAATGTGCGGTACTATCACACATGTATATCATTTCACGTACCTCAAAGCCCGTTAGTAGACTCATGAAGGCTTCATGCAATCCGCTTTCGGCGGACGAAATTCTTTCCATCACTGTACCCATCAATGTACGGTGTTATTCTGAGATGGCTGCTCGCTCCAATAGCTCCCTCAGTACGTCCGACCGCATACCAGACGGTGCCAGACTCTTTTGTTTGCTCTCTTCAAGAGCCGCACGGTGGGGACTTCGGGTGACTATAGGATTATCTTCTGGCCTCACCGGATCCGGAGAGGCCCTCCGTGACGACACTTCAAGGTCACCCGCTTCTTGAGCGGGGGAGTCAGGGGGAGGCGTTTCGCTCTCCATCATCTCCAGAAGAAGATCCCCCGAAGACGAGCTCTGCTGAGAAGGGCTAAGATCCGAACTGCAAGATAAACGCTTCGGTTATTTTCCTCATAGGTAAGGTAGTATATCTCCACTATTAAAGTACTTTTTGATTACTTACAGCTTGTTGGAAGGCTGATCCTCGCACGGACTTTGCGCGACAAAAGCACCCTCCAAGGCAGGACCCTCTGGTGGAGACTTCCTCTCCCGTTTGGAAGCCTTGGTTTCCGGTTCTTCAGAGGCAATCCTCTTCCTTCCCCGAAGCGAGAGAAGGTCAGATTCTTCCCCTTGGTTATCCTCCTTCATGGAGGCACTCATTCCGTCGGTTGGAATTGGTAGCGATGGGGGCCCGCTTTCGACCTCATTATTCCCCCCTTCATCTTCCTTTGAGGGCTCCGGGCAAGGGGCTAGCTCAAGCATCTTTTCTAGTACCGGATTCTCCAAACCCTCAGGAAGGGGGGACGAACACCGAATCATCTTCGCCCTTGTTAGCCAGTCCTGGTCAAAGAGCGATTTCTCAGAATGACGTCATGGTAAATGAAAGACGGTGTGTTCGGCTAAAGGATTACTTACTTGGTCAGTGGTACGAATGCTGCTCAGGCCCACGTCCTCGGTAGTATCCGGACACTCTATTTGGGGTCCGAAGAATGATTTGTACATCTCCTCGTACGTCAGGCCGAGGAAATTCTGAATAGTGCGCGACCCTTCTGGGTTGAAATCCCACATGCGGAGGGGCCGGCGTTTGCAAGGCTGGACTCGATGAACTAGCATGACTTGCACCACCTTAACCAGACTGAGATCTCCTTTGAAGATATCTTGAATGCGACTCTGTAGTATAGGCACGTCCTTGGCTGGACCCCAGCTCAGTCCTCTCCTAATCCATGACATCAGTTCTGGTGGAGGGACCGAGCAGAAAGCAGGGGCACCACCCACTTGGCACTTCTGGGAGCTGTGATGTAAAATCACTCCCGTTGCCATAATCTGGACACCTCTAGAAAGGAACCTTTTGGCCACGGAGCTCCTGCTATGTTGCTTATTAATGTGCCTCCGCATGCTGCATACTGCCCCTCGACCATCTTCGGCTTCACGTCAAAGGTCTTGAGCCACAGGCCAAAGTGAGGGGTAATGCGGAGGAAGGCCTCACACACGACAATAAATGCCGAGATGTGGAGAAAGGAGTCCGGGGCTAGATCGTGGAAATCTAGCCCGTAATAGAACATCAAACCTCTAACAAAGGGATCCAGAGTGAGGTCGAGACGTCGGAGGAAGTGGGAGATGAACACAACGTTCTCGTTGGGTTCAGGAGTAGGGACGACCTGCCCTCGGGCAGGCAGCCGATGCGAAACCTCGGCGGTCAGATATCTGGCCTCCCTCAACTTCTTGATATCTTCTTTCATAACGGAGGAGGGCATCCACCGGCCTTGAAGGCTAGATCCGGACATGATTGAAGGTCCGAAGCACCTCACCTAGGCTTTGGGGGTTAGAACTCGAGGCGGGGGAAGGATTCGATTGAGCACGGGAGGGAAAAAAGTAAAAGCCTTGTCCCTTTATAAAGAGGGTGAATATCAAGCGTCCTCTTCGTAGCCATTTGGGACTTGCCTATAACCTAGGAGTCCTAGACACGGTTGGGTTACCCACGACCGTATTGATGAGAATCCCGTAATTAGGGGAACACGATCTCTGCTTTGACAAGACGTGTCCAGAAACCGCCTCGCATTATGTGTGGAGCTGGTTGAAGAAAAACGATTCGAATAATCACCAAGCCATGGCTTGACGTCATGTTGCCAAAACATGTCAGCAGATTAAGATTTGTGGAAACATTATTCTCTCTACGGTGGTATGTGGAACTTATTTTGCAGGGTCGGATACTATCCTTGTATTCAAATTCTTCCGTGGTGTATTCGGAGGAGGAACCCGCCTTGCAATGCTGAAGACTATACTGCGCGCCGGACTCATCGTCATTGGAAGCCTGGTTCAGGGGCTACTGAGGGAGTCCTGGATTAAGGGGTCTCCGGACAGCCGGACTATATCCTTTGGCCAGACTGTTATACTATGAAGGTACAAGATTGAAGACTTCGTCTCGTGTCCGGATGGGACTCTACTTGGCGTGGAAGGCAAGCTAGGCAATACGGATATGTGTATCTCCTCCTTTGTAACCGACCTTGTGTAACCCTAGCCCTTTCCGGTGTCTATATAAACCGGAGGGTTTTAGTCCGTAGGACACAATAACATACAATCATACCATAGGCTAGCTTCTAGGGTTTAGCCTCTCTGATCTCATGGTAGATCTACTCTTGTACTACCCATATCATCAATATTAATCAAGCAGGACGTAGGGTTTTACCTCCATCAAGAGGGCCCGAACCTGGGTAAAACATCGTGTCCCCTGCCTCCTGTTACCATCCGCCTTAGACGCACAGTTCGGGACCCCCTACCCGAGATCCGCCGGTTTTGACACTGACAAGGATGTAGAAGCCATCCCTCCCGAGAGAGCGGCAGATGGAGAGGCGGAGGATCATAATTACATGCCTCCCTCCGAAGACGAGGCAAGCCTCGACGATGACGAATTTGTCATGCATGAGGATCCCGTCAAACAAGAGCGCTTCAAGCGCCGGCTTATAGCCACGGCAAATAGCCTTAAGAAAAAGCAACAGCAGCTTCAAGCAGATCAAGATTTGCTACCTGACAGATGGACTGAAGTCCTTGCGGCCGAGGATTATAAACTCGAACACCCCTCCAAGGGTTACCCAAAGCGGAGGTTGCTACCCGGACTGGAGGAGGAAGCACTCAAACCTACATCTCCAGTGTATGACGCGGCTGATCGGCCACATCGTGGCCGCGACAAAGAGGCATTCCAGCCAAAAGTTCAGCCCGCACCCCGACGCCAATCAAATAAAAATGTCAAGACATGGGGAAATACGCCATACCTGCGAGACATATTGGAGAACAAAGCAAAACACGCAAGATCGATCTATGGATCGCGGGGGTGAGCCACTATGCGAGACGATAACCGTCACGCTAGATACACTAAAAGTAAGTCCGGTCGGGCCGAACACAGTTGGCAAGACTCATTTGAGCTGCGTCGCAATATAGCCCAGAACAGAGGGGTCGCACACCTCCTATGCTTCACAGATGAAGTAATGGATCACCAAATCCCAGAGGGTTTCAAACCCGTAAGTATAGAATCATATGACGGCACAACAGATCCTGCAGTATGGATCGAGGACTTCCTCCTGCACATCCACATGGCCCGCGGTGACGATCTACACGCCATCAAATACCTCACACTTAAACTCAAAGGACCAGCTCGGCATTGGCTCAACAGCCTGCCAGCAGAATCCATTGGTTGTTGGGAAGATCTGGAAGCCGCATTCCTCGACAACTTCCAGGGCACTTATGTGCGACCACCAGATGCCGATGACTTGAGCCACATAATTCAACAGCCAGAGGAATTGGGCAGGCAATTCTGGACGCGGTTCCTAACAAAGAAAAATCATATCGTCGACTGTCCGAATGCAGGGGCCCTAGCAGCTTTTAAGCACAACATCCGCGACGAGTGGCTCGCCCGACACCTCGGCCAGGAAAAGCCGAAATCCATGGCAGCCCTCATGACACTCATGACCCGCTTTTGCGCGGGAGAAGACAGCTGGCTGGCTCACAACAATAACATATCAAAGAACCATGGTACTTCGGATACCAAGGATGGCAATGGCAGGTCACGTCGCAACAAACACAAGCGTCGCATCAACAACAACAATATCGAGGATACGACAGTCAATGCCTGATTCAAAGGCTCTAAACCCAGTCAGAGGAAAAAACCATATAAAAGAAGCACTCCGGGCCCGTCTAGTTTGGACCGTATACTCGATCGCTCTTGTCAAATACACGACACCCCCGACAAGCCAGCCAACCACACCAACAGGGATTGTTGGGTGTTCAAGCAGGCCGGGAAGTTAAGTGCCGAAAACAAAGATAAGGGGTCGCATAGCGATGACGAGGAGGAGTCCTGGCAGCCGAACACCGGAGGACAGAAGAGGTTCCCCCCACAAGTGCGGACGGTGAACATGATATACGCAACCCACATCCCCAAGAGGGAGCGAAAGCGTGCGCTAAGGGACGTATATGCGTTGGAGCCAGTCGCCCCAAAGTTCAACCCATGGTCCTCTTGTCCGAGCACCTTCGATCGCAGGGACCACCCCACTAGTATCCGTCATGGCGGTTTCGCTGCACTGGTCCTAGACCCAATCATTGACGGATCTCATCTCACTCGAGTCCTTATGGATGGCGGCAGCAGCCTAAACCTGCTTTATCAGGACACAGTGCGCAAAATGGGTATAGACCCCTCAAGGATCAAACCCACAAAAACGACCTTTAAAGGCGTCATACCAGGTGTAGAGGCCCATTGCACAGGCTCAGTCACACTGGAAGTGGTCTTTGGATCCCCGGATAACTTCCAAAGCAAAGAGTTAATCTTTGATATAGTCCCGGTCTGCAGTGGCTATCATGCACTGCTCGGGCGAACCACATTTGCGAGATTCAATGCGGTACCGCATTATGTATACCTCAAGCTCAAGATGCCAGGACCTCGGGGGGTCATCACAGTTAACGGAAACACAGAGCGCTCTCTCTGCACGGAGGAGCACACTGCGGCCCTCGCAGCAGAAGCGCAAAACAGCCTCTTAAGGCAATCCACTAGTTCGGTGATTTAGGACCCGGACACCTTCAAGCGCGCCCGGAGTAATCGGCAACAAGACCGCCTGGCACGTTCCGAGCTCACATAGCAATGCGGCCCCCACCCCAGTCCCAGCCAAACGGCAAAATCAGTGCCACGCGTACATAATTACACACTGAAAATACCATGGGCATAGGTAGGGAGGGGGGCACGACTACGGCACGGCCCAAGACGCGGCTCAACCGCACTAGGGGCTTCCCGCTTTGTTATTTTTCTCTCTTTCAGGACTTTAATCTCTGGAAACCCTGTCAGGCACTATGATTGCCGAACACATGATGCAGGAAACAAGGAGGCAGAAAGCTATGTCGCACCACAGAACTCCCAGGTCGATTATGATAACGAGTGAAATACTTGCTTTAATACCATTCCTCAGCTTGCCCTTGGAGGGGACATGTCAAATAGTCCTACTATTTTCTCATCGCACTACTTGTATCATTCTGCTTTAGTGCACCTTTTTGAATAAACAATGCATAGCACTAGACTATTATTGCATTCTCTATTCTTCTTTATATATATATATATATATATATGTTCATTCATGACATCCAGCACCCATACACCCTGGTACGACTAATACGCTAGGGGCTTAAGCATACCCCATATTACGGCATGAGAAGTCCGAACACTTTCGATAATGCGGCACCCTGAACTTATAGCATTATATGCATCAACTCCTAATCATATCTTGGGTCAATAGTTGGGTTTGCCCGGCTCCCATGTTTTGGTACCTTACGTTCCGCTATATCGGCTAAGGTAGCACTGGGAGAACTACTGCGATTGTGCCCCGGTTCAACTGGGCTAAGCAACTCAGTAGAGAAAGCTAAAACTGACTGTCATGATATGCCGAGAGACTGGTCGCTGTTCGAGAGGTTTCGAGTCCCTAAAGACTTATGCCGCTCAGAGCGAGGAGTCGGCTTTGTCCGGCTTAAAGGCGTGTATAGCGTCCCAAATTCGGCCTTCCGAATACTAGGGGCTTCGCCGAAATTTAAAATTATAGAATTCTATGGCTAAGTGAGAGTGATAAAGCATTATAGTCTGATTGCCTTGTTCGTTGTGCTGAGCACCTCCCTCGAAGGACCCAAAAATGGGAAAAAGAGTGCTCAGGTTTATCCCAAACACCCCAGCACTCGTGGCATGGGGGCAGAAGCCGACGACTAGCCATCTCTCAAATTTGATAAACAGCCGAACAGAAGGTAATATCTTAAATTCAAACAAGCATTGCATAGCGCATATGAACAAGCTTTCATAATACAGGATCACACGAGCAAGTTCATTTAAATATTACATCTTTCGCACACTCGTCCGCTACAAGACGGGCACCCTTCAAGACACCCTCATAATACATCTCGGGGTGGCGATGCTCCTTGCCCTGCGGCGGCCCCTCCTTCACCAGCTTCCCAGCGCCCATCTTCGCCCAGTGCACCTTCGCACGCGCAAAGGCCCAGCATGCACGCTCAATGCAGACAGACTGCTTGATGGCCTCCAGCCGTGGGCAGGCATCCATAAGCCGCCTCACCAGGCCAAAGTAGCTATTGGGAAGGGCGTCGCCAGGCCAAATCCGGACTATAAGGCCCCTCATGTCCTGTTCGGCCGCCTTGTGCAGCTCGACCAGTTGCTTCAGCTGGTCGCTCTTAGGCATCGGGTGTTTGGTCCCAGTATACTGAGACCAGAATAGCTTCTCTGTCGAGCATCCCTCCTCGGCCTGGTAAAACTTTGCGGCATCCGACACGCTGCGGGGCAAATCTGTGAATGCTCCTGGAGACCTCCGGACTAGGGTAAGTAACAAGTAATTTACTTTTACATGCTTGCTTTGCATACTGAATGCCTTACCCGCCGCTATCTTCCTCATTGCCTCAATCTCCCGAAGGGCCTTTTGGGCTTCAGCCTTGGCATTCTTTGCGCCCTCAAGGGCCGCGGCAAGCTCAGACTCTCGCGTCTTCGAGTCAAGCTCCAAGGCCTCGTGCTTCGTCACGAGAGCTTGGAGCTCTTGCTGCACCTCGCCCACCCATGCCTCTTGCTTTTCTCGCTCGGTGCGCTCCTGGGCCGCTTTGTTTTCGGCCTCAGACAGCGCTTGCTTCAGGGTCGCCACTTTGGTCGTGGCCCCTGGCAAATTCATGATGATCCTGTCATTTAGCAATCACATCTTTTTTGTATATATATATATCTATCTATAGGAAAAGGTATTACTTACCTTTGTTCTCCTCGAGCTGCCTCTTGGCAAGGCTGAGCTCTTTCTCGGACCCCTCGAGGTCCTGCTTTAGTGCGGCGACCTCCGCAGTCAGTGCAACAGAGGTCAGCAGCGAAGCCTACACACGCATATAGACATACTTATATTAGACTCCTGCAGATATTATTTGATCCTCTATTCGGCTTTTCTTTGTGAACACCAAAGAGAGCATCAGGGGCTACTATCTATACGGTAATATTTTTCCTATATTTTAAATACTTACCCCAAAGCCTGTCAGAAGGCTGGCACAGACTTCAGTCAGTCCGCTCTTGGCGGACTGAACCTTCTTGATCACCACACTCATAATAGTGCGGCGCTCTTCGTCGATGGAAGCACCACAAAGCGCTCCCAACAGGTTGTCCGGTGCCTCTGGATGGACAGAGGTCACCGACACGGGCGTCTTACCCCTTTTGGAAGGGGGCTGCCTGCCCGAGTCCGGAACCACTGGAGGTTCCGATGCGGTGTTCGACTGAGAGCCGAACTTGGAGCCCCCGTTAGCCTTGCTCCCTTTGCTCTTGGAGTCCGGAAGGTCGCCTTGAGGCGCCTCCGGGACTGTCTCCCCCCAGCTCGGTGCCCCTTGAGACAATACCTCGGCATTGTCCGTAGGGCAAGGGGAGGAGGCGGTTGGAAGTGGATCGCTATCCATATCTGACGAATCCAAGGAGCCGTGCGACAAGGATACGTCGATACGGGCTTGGGGCGGTCTGCATAATCATATTCGGCGTTAGGAGAAGTAGTGCGACAAAGGTATGCTATGACTTTTTTTGAAACCTGTGACAGTGGGAGAGGCTCCCACTGTGAAATATATTACCTTTCAAACATTTACATTACATTGTACAAGGTGTTTACAAGGGGCGACTCTGGCCACTTTGTGGCAAGGGGTGGCAAGACTAGCAAAACCAGACTAGTCAGATGGAAGGGAGTCTAATAAAAGGAAAATGAAGTCCTTCATATTTTCTTTGACTCTATATTGAAGAAGACCAAAATCTGTTTTAAATCTTAGTAGCCAAGAGTTGTAGGAGGGGTTGATTTGTCTAAATAATTTGTCTTTCCTCTCCTTCCAAATACCCCAAGATGCCTGAAGGAATGTCTCCATGAACATATGTTTATTCCAGTTTTTCTCGGCCGTTTCCAACCAGGGTAGTCGCGTGGTATGTTAGTCGCGTGGTATGTTGTTCTGGATTCATCCCAAGTCTGGACCAGCACTGTTTACTAAATGGACAGTTGAGGATCATGTGATCAACATCTTCTTGGGCATGACCACAAAGGAGGCAGCTTAAATCATCTCCAACATTATAGTGCCTTCGCTTGAGCATATCTCTAGTATTGATGCGATCGGAGAGGAGAAGCCAGCCAAATACTTTAATCTTGACTATAACTTTGGATTTCCACAACCATTGGTATGTTTTGTGAGCTTTGACATTTATGAAGCAGAATTTATAGAATCTTCTAGCAGTGTATTCAGTTGTCCCCCAGCTATAAGACCAAACATCTTTTATGTTGGGCCCATTGTCCAAGGTGACGTGGGCAACAAGGTGTTGAATATTTCTGACCTCATCATGAGCTTGCATGGATAAAGGAAGGTGGAACGCGTCATCGAGGGAGGTGATAGTGAGAAACTGTTGCACAGATATATCTTCATTTCGAGCAAAGGAGAAGGCCCTTGGGTGAGAGTCAGATAAGATATCTTCAAGCCATAGGTCCTTCCACATGAGTACTTTGTCACCACGGAAAACCTCCACTTTGTATATTCCACGATAGATTGGAGTTAATTTAAGAACATCTCGCCACCAAAACGAACCACAAGGGTCGGAAGCATGTGGTATCTTGTCGGAGTAGTAAGTAGACCAAATGAGGTCGACCCAAGGTAGGTCATGATGGTTGTAAAATTTGTGCAAGTATTTGAGTAGGAGGGTGTCGCTTTGGATCTTTAAGTTGATGATCCCAAGACCTCCACTATCTTTTGGGCGACAAATCCTATCCCAGGCAACCAAGGAGTTGTATTTCTCCCCTTGCTCAGTTTTCTTAGTCCAGAGGCATTTCCGACGGATCTTATCAAGTAGCTCCAAAATTTTTGGGGGAAACTTCAACGTGCATAAAGCAAAGATGATAAGTGATGTGATGACTGTGTTTACCAAGGATAGCTTTGCTCCGTACAACATCATCGCCAAAGTAGAAGTCATTCTTCGTTCAACAGAGCACACCAGTGGCATTAGGTCTTGAATGGAGGGTTTATTAGTGCCAAGGGGCAGACCAAGGTAAGTGAAAGGCATGTTTCCAATCTTACATTCAAAAATACCATCTAGCTCACTTGTAAGATCTTCATCACAATTTATTGTTATAAGTGTTGATTTATGAAAGTTTATTTTGAGTCCAATGGAGATGGCAAAATCATTGAGGATCCCTTTCATAGTGCATGCTTGGTCGGGGCATGTCGGCATGATAATTATTGTGTCGTCAGTGTATTGAATAACCGGGTAGTCATGCTGACCCTGCCTATCAAAAGGTAGTCTGATCTTCCCCTGTCGGAACGTGTCATTAATGGCAGCTTGAAGTAGATCTGCGGCGATGACAAAGAGAAGGGGGGACAAGGGGTCTCCTTGTCGGACACCACTTTTGCAAACAAACTGTCTGCCTGGGACACCATTAAGAAGTACCGAGGATTTCCAAGTGGAGAATATATTTTCGATCCAAGACAGCCATTTGTCGTTGAATCCCATATGTTTCATAATTTGAAGCATAGCACCATGTTGTATTGTATCAAAGGCTTTAGCGAAATCAAGCTTGAGAAGAACGATTTTTTTCTTGGAGGTTTCACACTGGTGGATATACTCAAAGGCCCAAGTGAGACAGTCTTGTATAGTTCTTCGCTTAATGAAACCATATTGATTGTGGTGAACTATTTTTAGAATGATCTTTTGTAGACGGTTGGCAAGAAGCTTAGTTATCACTTTGAGACAGCAATTTAAAAGAGTGATAGGCCGAAAGTCATTTACTGTTTCAGGTGAAGAAACCTTAGGTATGAGAGTGATGAAGCCTTCATTGATGCTTTCCAAATTTAGAGTCCCTTCATGGAACTGATCACACAACCTATAGAAGTCTTCCTTAATGATGTGCCAGCAAGATTTAATGAAATGTCTCATGAAGCCGTCCGGTCCAGGCGCTCTATCAGCTGGCATTTGTTTTATGACATCGTCAATTTCTTGCCTTGAAAAAGGTGCTGTGAGTTGATCCAAATCTTCTCTTCTTTTGATGATATTGGGAAGATCAAATTTCATTTGTTAATTACCAGAGGTCCCAAGTCTTTCTTTGTATGTGTGATAGATTAGGGCCTCCTTTCCTGCATGGTCTTCCACAGTTGTACCATTATCAAGCTGAAGGGAGGCGATTGCATTTCTTCTATATCTCTCGGATGCAAGTGCTTTAAGGAATTTTGGGTCTTCATCCCCAAATTTAACCCAACGGATAGTACATCGCTTTTTCCAATATTGTTTCTGGTAATTTAATAACCGAAGGATGTGCTTCTTCAGGATTTTCCTAAAATTGCTTTCTAGTATAGTTAATGATCTTTTGTTTTCTCGAGCATCAAGATCTGCTAAGGTGGAATTAGAATTCTGTATGGCAAGGTATGCTATGACTTACTCTGGTATCCGAATACTTACGACTTCGCCAGGGGCTTGGCCCTGAGCAGCCACTTGTCTTCGCCTTCGGCGGAGGTGGTAGAGCAGTCCGAAGGAGAGTCCTTCCTTTCTTGGACCCTTTGGCCTCCCCGGTTGGGGCGGCCTTCCTTTTCTTGTCTCCCCCGGCTGGAGGGGGAGCATCTTCATCTTCCTCCTCGCTTTCATGGGAGGAGTGCATCGCGGAGTTATCAGACGATGAGTCCGATACCACCTGGCACTGGGAACTCTTTCGGGTTCCCTTGACCTTCTTCTTGGTCTTCTCCGGCACCTTATAAGGAGCCGGAGTCAGCATCTCCGTCAGGAGAGTGTCCGCGGTGTCTTCGGGCAGGGGGGCTGGACAGGTAATCTGCTCCGATGCCTCCACCCAGTCCTGTCAAGGGCATGGGAGCTCAGACCCCGCACATGGTTAAGCTATGGGAAATAAATATCCTACCAGATGTACAGAAATTACCGGATTCGCAGGGCGCTTCGCGCTTAGCCCGCGGTCCTAGGTAAGAGAAGGAGGGACCTCGGCGCCCTTGAACAGCACCCTCCAGACGTCCTTATGCGTCGTGTCGAAGAGCTCATGTAGAGTCTGGTGCTGGGCCGGGTCGAACTCCCATAAGTTGAAATCCCGTTGTTGACACGGGAGGATCCGGCGGAAGAGCATGACCTGAACTATGTTGACAAGCTTAAGTTTCTTGATTATCATGTTCCGGATACACTTCTGGAGTCCGTCCAACTCCACGGATGAACCCTAGGACAGGCCCTTCTCCTTCTAGGAAGTGAGCCGCATGGGGATTCTGGATCGAAACTCGGGGGCCGCCACCCAGATGGTGTAGCGCGGCTCGGTGATGTAGAACCACCCCGATTGCCACCCCTTAACAGTCCCCACAAAGGAGCCCTCGAGCCATATAACGTTGGGCATTTTGCCCACCATGGCTCCGCCGCATTCCGCTTGTTGTCCGCCCACCACCTTTGGCTTGATATTGAAGGTCTTTAGCCACAGGACAAAGTGGGGCCGGATGCGGAGGAAGGCCTCGCACACGATGATGAACGCCGAGATGTTGAGGATGAAGTTCGGGGCCAGATCATGAAAGTCCAGCCATAATAGAACATGAGGCCGCAGACAAATGGATGGAGGGGAAATCCCAGTCTGCGGACGATGTGGGGGAGGAAGACCACCCTTTCAGGAGGTTCTGGGGTAGGGGTGACCTACCCCGCGGCTGGCTGTCGGTGCGCGATGTCCGCGGCTAAGTATCCGGCTCCACGTAAATTTTTGATGTGCCCCTCCGTGACGGAGGAGGCCATCCACTTGCCTCCTGCTCCAGACATGTTTTGGAGAGAGTTGAGGAGGAGGATGCGGACTTGGGCGCTGTAGCTCGAGTGCACGAGAATGGATGAGCAAGGCAGAAGAAGGCGTGGGTAGAAAAAGGTGATATCTATCCCTTTATAAAGGACGGACTAAACTATGTGCCCCAACTAGCCTGGTAAAACTCGCTTATCCCCCAAGCGTCGTAATTGATGGCGCGGTTGGGTTACCCACGTCTGTATTGATGAGAATCCCATAATAAGGGGAACACGATCTCTGCTTTGACAAGACATGTCAAGAAACCGCCTCGCGTTATGTGCGGGGCAGGTTAAAGAAAAATGGTTCGAATAATTACCGGGCCGTGGCATGATATCATGCTGCCAAAACGTGTCAGCAGATTAGATTTGTGGAAATATTATTCTCTCTATGGTGGTATGTGGAACTTATTTTGCAGGGTCGGACACTATCCTTGTATTCAAACACTTCTGTGGTGTATTCGGAGGAGGAACCCGCCTTGCAATGCCGAAGACAACACTGCGCCCCGGCCTGATCGTCATTGAAGCCTGGTTCAGGGGCTACTGAGGGAGTCCTGGATTAGGGGGTCTCCGGACAGCCGGACTATATCCCTTGGCTGGACTATTGGACTATAAAGATACAAGATTGAATACTTCATCTCGTGTCCGGATGGGACTCTACTTGGCGTGGAAGGCAAGCTAGGCAATACGGATATGTGTATCTCCTCCTTTGTAACCGACCTTGTGTAACCCTAGCCCCCTCTGGTGTCTATATAAACCGGAGGATTTTAGTCCGTAGGACAACATACAATCATACCATAGGCTAGCTTCTAGGGTTTAGCCTCTCCGATCTCGTGGTAGATCAACTCTTGTAATACTCATATTATCAAGTATAATCAAGCAGGACGTAGGATTTTACCTCCATCAATAGGGCCTGATCCTGGGTAAAACATCGTGTCCCCTGCCTCCTATTACCATCCACCTTAGATGCACAGTTCGGGACCCCCTACCCGAGATCCGCCGGTTTTGACACCGACTGCTAGGGTTACACAAGGTCGGTTACAAAGGAGGAGATATACATATCCGTATTGCCTAGCTTGCCTTCCACGCCAAGTAGAGTCCCATCTGGACACGGGACGAAGTCTTTAATCTCGTATCTTCATACTCCAACAGTCCGGCCAAAGGATATAGTCCGGCTGTCCGGAGACACCCTAATCCAGGACTCCCTCACAACCCTTTTCCATTCCCATTCGTTCAACATTTCTGTAATCTTGCCATTGTCAGTTATGTTAATCAATTTTCTTTCCCCAGGGCCATCTGACTGCTTCCTGCTGACGTAATACACAAAATCGTCTTCCTTTAACCCTTGCTTCAACATGAATGTAGTCTTCAACCAATCAAAAGTGAGGTCCACTTCACTAACTTGCACAACACTTGGAGAAAAGCCTTGGACATGAACGATAGGGCTAAGCACCCACTGAGTATCCGGAGCCATCTGCAACACACAAATCGCGTTCAGTACCTAACCTACCCCTTGAGCATAACTAGTAGGAAAAAGAAACTAGGTTTGCACAAAACTAAAAAACTAGGGTTTGCACAAAACTATAGTATCTCCATCAACATTAGCAATGACATCTTCATCAACGTGAACATTTGCATGTTCATCTTCATGATCAACGGCCTCATCTCCAAACATGATCATCAAATAGCTTAACTAACCCCCTAACCCTAACCCTATCTAAACCCTAACCCTAACACTTAAGCTAGCTTTCCACAACAAAGAGTCACACATATTACATAGGTCTAGTTTGCCCCATAAATGCAAGGGGGTTGCAAAAATTAAGCTAGCTTGCCCCCTAACACTTAAGCTAGCTTGCCCCATAAATACAAGGGGGTTGCAAAACTTGTTGATTCCAACAAAAGTAGATGATTTGAACCAACCAAATGAAGAAGGGATGGGAGAGGTACTTGGGTGATGTAAATGGCCACTATCCAAGGGGCAAATCTCAAGAAATGAAGAGGGATCTAGTGGGTGCTTGGGTTGGGGAGAAGAGGGGGAGAGAGTGAGGGTTAGGAGAGGAAGAAGATGAGTGGAGTGGGTGGGTGGTGAGTGGACTGAACCAAATCTTATCCTCCAGGACCCTACCGCCAGGGGCCATGGCGGTAGGAAATCACAACCTACCGCCATAGGGCGCGGCGGTAAGGTGGGAGCACGTGCTAGCTTCCTGTCCCTACCGCCAGGGCCATTGCACATTCTGTTACAGAAGGTTTTCCCCCCTACCGCCATGGTCCATGGCGGTAGGGTCCAACAGCCTACCGCCAGCGGTTGTGGCGGTAGGGTTTGATCCTACTGCCAGGCATTTTGGTTTATCCGTTACAGAAGGTTTTCCCCCTACCGCCATGGTCCCTGGCGGTAGGGTCCAGTAGCCTACCGCTAGCGGTTGTGGCGGTAGGGTTTGATCCTACCGCCAGGCCGTTTGTTTTCTTCGTTACAGAAGGTTTGCCCCCCTACTGCCACTAACTCTGGCGGTAGGGTCCAGCAGCCTACCGCCGGGGCCTGTGGCAGTAGGGTTAAAAACTCTGAAAACAGAGCACTCTGTTCTGTTCTATCCCTCTTCCCTTCCCAGCACAACAGTTTTTTCAATAAGAAACATGACAAATCACAGAATATGATGACAAACTGAATTCATTCACGACACCTTGCAAACATTTTCACACCAAATTCAATACAAATGGCAAATTCATTCACTACAAGTTCACGACACATGGCTTCTTGCCTTAGTACTACATAGTTCATGATAAATTTGGCATGGCTTCATCCAATTACATGCCGAGTCCACCGAAGCGATGGCTTTACTGAGTCATACGGGGCCATTTCCCCTTCTTGTCAAGTGCCTCATCCTCCTCTTGTGCCTTGCGAGCTTTTGCAAGCTTTCTTGCCCTCTCCTCCTCCCGAGCAAGCTTCGCTTGGCGTGCCCTCTCCTCCTCGCCTTGCTTCCGCTCCATCCTCTCTTTTCGACGACGCTCTTCCTCCAAGCCTCTTTGAAACCTTTCTTCGAACAGCCGCTGGCGTCTAAGACAATCTTCTAATTGGTCCTTTTGGATATCTTTTGGCACTTCATGATCTATCCAGCTGAAGTACTTGCATAGAGGAGGCGGTGACTGCATATAAAACGGATGTTAGTGTTGACACACATTTTAGAGTAACATGTTACTTCTCTAGCATACCGGTGGAAGGTCATAGGCGTTAGTTGGAAGTGCACGATCGTAAGCATAATTGGGGCAAACAAAATATCTCCTTCCTTCAGTCCATGACTTCTTTCGGTCGGTGGACTCCTTCACCTTGCAAACATCTCCACACAACATGGCGGAATCTTCACATCTTTCTACTTCACCTTGTCCAAAAATGCATCCTTCCACTTGTGTGGCATGTATTCTTGGTGAGCACACGGTGGCCTCGTCATGGAACCGGATGAAGCCATGCCTACAACAAATAAAGATGTTAAGTCAAAATATGAACACATTGACATGTAAAGAGGGAAATATATCAACACATGCATGAACATATTAAAAGTAGTACCATTCACATTATTTCAACCATCCGAATTGAGCAACACAACTTTAGGCCTTCCCCTATCAACCCGACGTGTCCTAGATCCACCGGATCCACGGCCACGGCCCCCTCCAAGGCTAGTCCTTCCTCCACGGCCACAGCCACCTCCAAGGCTAGGCCTTCCTCCACGACCACGGCCCCTCCAAGGCTAGCCCTCCGTCCACGTCTTTGAGTATTGCCCGTGTTGGTTCTTGGTTTCTTGCATGTCCTAACGTTGTGTCATGTGTCGTTGCATTCTCCACAATTATTGTTCTCCGGTGGCTCCATGAAATGAGCACTACCAAATTGCTTCATTCCGGTGTATCCAGCTAGATCATCCATGTCACTCCGGAATCTCTTCTTTCTTCTTCCCCTCATAGGAACCATGAGTGCGGGATCTGGCACAATGTCTGGCCCAACATACTCAGGCCACTGTGAGGCATCAAGGAAAGGATTGAACCGAGGCGCTCATGTCAACCTTGTTCGTTCCAATGTGAACTCGTGCAACCGCACCGTTGTGCCATCGGATACACGCCCATTTCTTGCCCGTGTTGCGGTCATCAAATGCGAGCAAGGCCAATGATACTTGTGTGGCCTCTCACACTGGCACCAACAGTTTTTGAGGTGCACCTCGTAAGCAACTCCACCATAAGACCTACTGAGGGAGTCCTGGATTAGGGGGTCTCCGGACAGCCAGATTATATCCTTTGGCCAGACTGTTGGACTATGAAGATACAAGATTGAAGACTTCGTCCCGTGTTCGGATGCGACTTTCCTTGGCATGGAAGGCAAGCTTGGCAATACGAACATGTAGATCTCCTTCCTTGTAACCGACTTTGTGTAACCCTAGCCCCCTCCGGTGTCTATATAAACCGGAGAGGGTTCAGTCCGTAGGACAACAGACAATCATACCATAGGCTAGCTTCTAGGGTTTAGCCTCTTCGATCTCGTGGTAGATTAACTCTTGTAATACTCATATCATCAAGATCAATCAAGCAGGGCATAGGGTATTACCTCCATCGAGAGGGCCCAAACCTGGGTAAACATTGTGTCCCCTACCTCCTGTTACCATCCGCCTTAGACGCACAGTTCGGGAGCCCCTACCTGAGATCCGCCGGTTTTGACACCGACATTGGTGCTTTCATAGAGAGTTCCACTGTGCCGTCACCGTAAGGTTTGATGGCTCCTTCGATCATCGGTAACGATGCGGTCCAGGGTGAGGTTTTCCTCCCCGGACAGATATTCATATTCGGCGGCTTCGCACTGCGGGCCGACTTGCTTGGCCATCTGGAGCAGATCGAGAGATACACCCCTGGCCAACAGGTCAGGTTCGGAAACTTAAACTACACTGCCGACATCCACAGAGACTTGATGAGGGAGTCCTGGATTAGGGGGTCTCCGGACAGCTGGACTATATCCTTTGGCCGGACTGTTGGACTTTGAAGATACGAGATTGAAGACTTCGTCCCGTGTCCGGATGGGACTCTACTTGGCGTGGACGGCAAGCCAGGCAATACGGATATGTATATCTCCTTCTTTGTAACCAACCTTGTGTAACCCTAGCCCCCTCCGGTGAATATATAAACTGGAGGGTTTTAGTCCGTAAGACAACATACAATCATACCATAGGCTAGCTTCTAGGGTTTGGCCTCTCCGATCTCGTGGTAGATCAACTCTTGTACTGCTCATATTATCAAGAATAATCAAGCAGGACGTAGGGCTTTACCTCCATCAAGAGGGCCCGAACCTAGGTAAAACATCGTGTCCCCTGCCTCCTGTTACCATCCGCCTTAGACGCACAGTTCGGGACCCCCTACCCGAAATCTGTTGGTTTTGACACCGACATTGGTGCTTTCATTGAGAGTTCCTCTCTGTAGTCACCGTTAGGCTTGATGGCTCCTTCAGTCATCGATAGCGATGTAGTCCAGGGTGAGACTTTTCTTCCTGGACAGATCTTTGTATTCGGCGGCTTCGCACTACGGGCCAACTCGCTTGGCCATCTGGAGCAGATCGAGAGTTACGCCCCTGGCCGCCCGGTCAGGTTTGGAAGCTTAAACTACACGGCCGACATCCGTGGAGACTTGATCTTCGACGGATTCGAGCCCCTGCCGAGTGTGCCGCACGGTCACGATGAGCATGATTTAGCTCTACCATCGGACAGTGTTCAGGAGACCACACCGGCAACCGCTCCGACCCTCAATTCGGAGCCAATTGCGCCATCCATGGACGGGTGGATAGAGCCCACCAAGGAGGCCGTATTCTCAGCGGCGATCGAGCCGAGGATCGACCTTACCCTTCATGGGAGCCATGACGCCGAACTACCGGATTCCTCCTCGGCCACGGACTCTGAACCGCCTGCGCCCGTGCCTGTCGAATCCAACTGGGCACCAATCATGGAGTTCACCTCCGCGGATGTCTTTCAGCACTCGCCCTTCAGTGACATACTGAACTCATTAAGGTATCTCTCCCTATCAGGAGAGTCCTGGCCGAACTATGTTCGGCAGGATTGGGATGCGGATGACGAAGAAATTCGCCGCCCACCCACCACCCACTTAGTAGCCACTGTCGACAATTTGACCGACATGATCGACTTCGACTCCGAAGACATCGACGGTATGGACAACGATGCAGGAGACGAAGAGGAACCACTGCCCACAGGGCACTGGACAGCCACCTCATCATATGATATATACATGGTGGACACACCCAAAGAAGGCAATGGCGACGAGACAGCGGAGGATGACCCCTCCATGAAGCAACCCAAGCGCCGACGTCAGCAGCGCCGCTCTAAGTCTTGCCAAAGCAAAAGCGGTGACACCGGCATAGGAGATAATAGCACTCCGGACAGTGCCGAAGACGACAACAATCCCCTCCAGCAAGATTTAGAGCAGGAGGATGGAGAAGCCAGCCCTCCCAAGAGAGCGGCAGATGGAGAGGCGGAGGATGATAATTACATGCCTCGCTCCAAAGACGAGGCAAGCCTTGACGATGACGAATTCGTCGTGCCTGAGGATCCCGTCGAACAAGAGCACTTCAAGCGCCGGCATATAGCCATGGCAAATAGCCTTAAGAAAAAGCAGCAGCAGCTTCAAGCTGATCAAGATTTGCTAGCTGACAGATGGACTGAAGTCCTTGCGGTCGAGGAATATAAACTAGAATGCCCCTCCAAGAGTTACCCAAAGCGCAGGTTGCTACCCCGACTGGAGGAGGAAGCATTAAAACCTACATCTCCAGCATATGACGCGGCTGATCAGCCACCTCGTGGCCGCGGTAGAGAGGCATTTCAGCCAAAAGCTCAGCCCGCACCCCGACGCCACTCAAATAAAAATGTCAAGGCACGGGGAAACATGCTAGACCTGCAAGACGTATTGGAGGACAAAGCAAAACACGCAAGATCGATCTACGGATCACGAGGGCGTGCCACCACACGGGACGATAACCGTCACGCCGGATACAGTAAAAGTAAATCCGGCTGGGCCGAACACAGTGGACAAGACTCATTTGAGCTGCGTCGCGACATAGCCCAGTACAGAGGCACCGCACACCCCCTATGCTTCATAGATGAAGTAATGGATCACCAAATCCCAGAGGGTTTCAAACCCGTAAATATAGAAGCATACGATGGCACAACAGATCCTGCGGTATGGATCGAGGACTTCCTCCTGCACATCCACATGGCCCGCAGTGATGATCTACACGCCATCAAATACCTCCCACTTAAACTCAAAGGACCAGCTCGGCATTGGCTCAACAGCCTGCCAGCAGAACCCATTGGCTGTTGGGAAGATCTAGAAGCCGCATTCCTTGACAACTTCCAGGGCACTTATGTGCGACTACCAGATGCTGATGACTTGAGCCACATAATTCAGCAACCAGAGTAATCGGCCAGCCAATTCTGGACACGGTTCCTGAAAAAGAAAAATCAAATCGTCGACTGTCCGGATGCGGAGGCCCTAGTAGCTTTTAAGCACAACATCCGCGATGAGTGGCTCGCCCGGCACCTTGGCCAAGAAAAGCCGAAATCTATGGCAGCCCTCACAACACTCATGACCCGCGTTTGCGCGGGAGAAGACAGCTGGCTAGCTCGCAACAATAACATATCAAAGAACCATGGTACTTCATATACCAAGGATAGCAATGGCAGGTCACGTCGCAACAAACATAAGCGCCGAGTCAATAGCGACTATACCGAAGATACATCAGTCAATGCCGGATTCAGAGGCTCTAAACCCGGTCAGCGGAAAAAGCCATTCAAAAGAAGCACTCCGGACCCGTCCAGTTTGGACCGTATACTCGATCGCTCGTGCCAAATACGTGGCACCCCCGACAAGCCAGCCTACCACACCAACAGGGAATGTTGGGTGTTGAAGCAGGCCGGCAAGTTAAATGCCGAAAAAAAAGATAAGGGGTCACATAGCGATGACGAGGAGGAGCCCCGACAGCCGAACACCGGAGGACAGAAAAGGTTCCCCCCACAAGTGCGGACGATGAACATGATATACACAACCCACATCCCCAAGAGGGAGCGGAAGCGTGCGTTACGGGACGTATATGCTTTGGAGCCAGTCGCCCCAAAGTTCAACCCATGGTCCTCCTGTTCGATCACCTTCGACCGCAGGGACCACCCCACTAGTATCCGTCATGGCGGATTCGCCGCACTGTTCCTAGACCCAATCATCGATGGATTTCACCTCACTCGAGTCCTTATGGACAGTGGCAGTAGCCTGAACCTGCTTTATCAGGACACAGTGCGCAAAATGTGTATAGACCCCTCAAGGATCAAACCCACAAAAACGACCTTGAAAGGCGTCATACCAGGTGTAGAGGCCCATTGCACAGGCTCAGTCACACTGGAAGTGGTCTTCGGATCCCCGGATAACTTTTGAAGCAAGGAGTTAATCTTCACTATAGTCCCGTTCCGCAGTGGCTATCATGCACTGCTCGGGCGAACCGCATTTGCGAGATTCAATGCGGTACCTCATTATGCATACCTCAAGCTCAAGATGCCAGGACCCCGGGGGGTCATCACAGTCAATGGAAACACATAGCACTCTCTCCGCAGGGAGGAGCACACTGCGGTGCTCTGCTACCTCTTGATCTTGCGTTGATTTTCCTCGAAGAGGTAGGGATGATGCAGCAAAGTAGCGTAAGTATTTCCCTCAGTTTTTTAGAACCAAGGTATCAATCCAGTAGGAGGCCACGCTCAAGTCCCTCGTACCTGCACAAAACGATAGCTACTCTCAACCAACGCGATTAGGGGTTGTCAATCCCTTCACGGTCACTTACGAGAGTGAGATCTGATAGATATAATATTTTTTGGTATTTTTGGTATAAAGATGCAAAGTAAAAAGTAAAGCAAAGTAAAAAAGCAAAACAAGATTAAAGTGATGGAGATTGATATGATGAGAATAGACCCGGGGGCCATAGGTTTCACTAGTGGCTTCTCTCAAGAGCATAAGTATTCTACGGTGGGTGAACAAATTACTGTTGAGCAATTGACAGAATTGAGCATAGTTATGAGAATATCTAGGCATGATCATGTATATAGGCATCACGTCTGTGACAAGTAGACTGAAACAATTCTGCATCTACTACTATTACTCCACTCATCGACCGCTATCCAGCATGCTCAAAAGATATAAGTGAAGCACATAGAGCAAAACTACTTAGCTCAAAAAGATATAAGTGAAGCACATAGAGCAAAACTACTTAGCTCAAAAAGATATAAGTGAAGCACATAGAGTATTCTATCAAATTCTAACTCATGTATGGCTCTCTCAAAAGGTGTGTACTGCAAGGATGATTGTGGCATACTAAAACACAAAGACACAAATAATACAAGATGCTCCAAGCAAAACACATATCATGTTGGTGAATAAAAATATAGCTCCAAGTAAATTGCCGATGGAAGTGGACGAAAGAGGGGATGCCTTCCGGGGCATCCCAAAGCTTTGACTTTTTGGTGTCCTCGGATTATCTTGGGGGTGCCATGGGCATCCCCAAGCTTAGGCTCTTGCCACTCCTTTTTCCATAATCCATCAAAAGAATTCACCCAAAACATGAAAACTTCACAACACAAAACTTAAAGTAGAAAACTCGTGAGCTCCGTTAGCGAAAGAAAACAAAAGACCACTTCAAGGTACTGTAATGAACTAATTCTTTATTTATATTGGTGTTAAACCTACTGTATTACAACTTCTCTATGGATTATAAACTGTTTTACTAACCATAGATTCATCAAAATAAGCAAACAACACACGAAAAACAGAATCTGTCAAAAACAGAACAGTCTGTAGTAATCTGTAGCTAGCGCAAGATCTCAAACCCCAAAAATTCTAAAATAAATTTATGGACGTGAGGAATTTATCTATTAATCATATTCAAAAATAATTAACTAAATATTACTCTTTAAATAAAAATGACAGAAGTTCTCGTGAGCGCTAAAGTTTCTTTTTTTTACAGCAAGTTCAACAAGACTTTCCCCAAGTCTTCCCAACGGTTCTACTTGGAACAAACACTAATTAAACACAAAAAACACAACCAAAACAGAGGCTAAATAATTTATTTATTACTAAACAGGAGCAAAAAGCAAGGAATAAAAATAAAATTGGGTTGCCTCCCAACAAGCGCTATCGTTTAACGCCCCTAGCTAGGCATAAAAGCGAGGATAGATCTAGGTTGTGCCGTCTTTGGTAGGCAATCCATAAGTGGCTCTCATGATAGTTTCATATGGTAATTTTATTTTCTTTCTTGGAAAGTGTTCCATTCCCTTTTTTAATGGAAATTGAAATCTAATATTTCCTTCCTTCATATCAATAATCGCACCAACCGTTCTAAGGAAAGGTCTACCGAGAATAATAGGGCAAGAAGGATTGCAATCTATATCAAGAACAATGAAATCTACGGGCACATAATTTCTATTTGCAACAATAAGAACATCATTAATCCTTCCCATAGGTTTCTTAGTAGTAGAATCCGCGAGATGTAAGTTTAGAGAGCAATCATCAAAATTGCGGAAATCTAGCAAATCACACAAAGTTTTGGGGATAGTTGAGACACTAGCACCCAAATCACACAAAGCATAAAACTCATGATCTTTAATTTTAATTTTAATAGTTGGTTCCCACTCATCATAGAGTTTTCTAGGGATAGAAACTTTCAACTCAAGTTTTCCTTCATAAGATTGCATCAGGGCATCAACAACATGTTCAGTGAAGGCTTTATGTTGACTATAAGCATGTGGAGAATTTAGCACGCATTGCAATAAGGAAATACAATCAATTAAAGAGCAAATTTCATAATTAAATTCCTTGAGATCCAATATAGTGGGTTTAGCAACATCTAGATTTTTATTTCTTTCAATCCCACTTTCATCAATTTCACCATAAAGATCTAAATACTCCGAATTTTTAGAATGCCTTCTAGGTAAAGGAAGATCATATTCAGTTTCATCAAGATTCATATTGCAAAACAAATATTTAATAGGGGACACATCAATAACTTTTAGATCTTCATCTTGATTTTCATAGGAATTCGGTTTAGCGGCCATCTTATTAACTAAGGTTGCTTGCATATCCGAAATTTCAGCAGTCCTCTTTTCTAGACAAGCAATTTGGGATCTTATACCATCAAATTCTTTAGACATATCATCAAGCTCTTTATTCATATAACTCATAAAACTTTTTTGTTCCTTAAGCTCGTTTCTAAAGAAACTATTATGCTCAAATTGCAAAACCATAAACTTCCTAACGTTGGTTTCCATCTCCTCTAACCTTTTAAGGTGAAGATCACCAAATCTCGGTTGAGCCATCGCGACAAACAAGCAAACTAGCACACAAGCAGACAAGAGCAAACAGGCAAAAGAGGCAAATAGAGAGGGAGGATAGAGAGAGAGAGAGAGAGAGGGCGAATAAAACGACAAGGGTGAAGTGGGGGAGAGGAAAACGAGAGGCAAATGGAAAATAATGTGAAGCGAGAGATAGGGATTGTGATGCGTACTTGGTATGTTGACTTTTTGCGTAGACTCCCCGGCAACGGCGCCAGAAATCCTTCTTGCTACCTCTTGAGCTTGCGTTGGTTTTCCCCGAAGAGGAAGGTATGATGCAGCAAAGTAGCGTAATTATTTCCCTCAGTTTTTGAGAACCAAGGTATCAATCCAGTAGGAGGCCACGCTCAAGTACCTCATACCTGCATAAAACGATAGCTACTCACAACCAACGCGATTAGGGGTTGTCAATCCCTTCACGGTCACTTACGAGAGTGAGATCTGATAGATATAATATTTTTTGGTATTTTTGGTACAAAGATGCAAAGTAAAAAGTAAAGGCAAAGTGAAAAAGCAAAACAAGTTTAAAGTGATGGAGATTGATATGATGATAATAGACCCGGGGGCCATAGGTTTCACTAGTGGCTTCTCTCAATAGCATAAGTATTCTACGATGGGTGAACAAATTACTGTTGAGCAATTAACAGAATTGAGTATAGTTATGAGAATATCTAGGCATGATCATGTATATAGGCATCACGTCCGTGACAAGTAGACCGAAACGATTCTGCATCTACTACTATTACTCCACTCATCGACCGCTATCCAGCATGCATCTAGAGTATTATGTTAAAAACAGAGTAACGCCTTAAGCAAAATGACATGATGTAGAGAGATAAATTCATGCAATATTAAATAAACCCCATCTTGTTATCCTCGATGGCAACGATGCAATACGTGCCTTTCCGACCCTTCTGTCACTGGGAAAGGACACCGCAAGATCGAACCCAAAGCTAAGCACTTCTTCCATGGCAAGAACTACCAATCTAGTTGGCCAAACCAAACAGATAATTTGAAGAGACTTGCAAAGGTAACCAATCATACATAAAAGAATTCAGGGAAGATTCAAATATTATTCATAGATAGACTTGATCATAAACCCACAATTCATCGATGTCAACAAACACACCGCAAAAAGAAGATTACATCGAATAGATGTAGCGACCCGACCCGAATGGATCAAGTCTCTGTGCTTAAGTGTCATCCCTGGATCGGTATGCTGACACACACGGTACTCGAGGATTTATAACAGAGGTAAATCACATGTGTAAAGTAACATAAATACTATTACCTCAATCCAAAATAGCGGAAGTAACAAGGTTGTGGATTCCCATCAACACCAATGGCAAAGTTGAGTGTAGAAATCATAACCCTAATGTATCACTTACTCGTCGTAAGAAATCCTGCAACATGAGACGTTGCAGCCACAGAGGGTCAGTACATTGAATGTACTCGCAAATTCACACTCTAGAGCAATGATGAATAATGGCTATCACTACATGCATATTTGGCTGGTGGAAAAGCTCTACGGTTATGAGGTTTTTGCGAAAAGCCAATTTTTCCCTACTGCAAAGGAATAAATTTATTTAACTATCATGGTGGTTGTTAAACATTGAGAATGGTTGACAACATTCTCAATCCCAATTAAGTAATATCATTAAACCCAACAATATTCATTTAAAGTACCATGATGAGATCAACAGGATAATCCAAGAGATACTCAAGATGTCCATAACCGGGGACACGGCTAACCATGATTAGTTTATACACTCTGCAAAGATTTGCGCACTTTTCCCCACAAGACTCGATCGCCTCCGTTTGGTTTCTCGCACTACATGGTGTTTGAGAAGACGGATGACCGAGACATAGTCTTTCAAAAGCGCTAGCACCTTACGATGGGTAGACCGTACCACCTACATCCCCTACATCTGCTAGTCTACCACTTTAAGAGTTCGCATGACTTAGTCAACTATGCTAGAGCCCATAATAGCTTGTGGCTCCACACGGAAGTTTCTAGAATGAATAATCTTATGATCCCTTTGAGCTTGGGTGGCGGACCGTAGGATGATCACACGGTATATCCCCGGGATCTCCTAGGACAACACTGGTATATCCCTAGGTGTCCGGGCAAGTCCACTGGTATATCCCCAGGGTGCCCCTAGCAATCCACCCAGATGTGTATTCAAGTTGCCACCTTAAGTTGAACCATTAAATAACAATCTCACATCTGTCATGGATTTCACTCATACCCAAACCACGTCTACGAGCATAGCATAGCAATATAAGCAACACGTAGAAGTAACTCCCAATGGTTTGATAGTAATAGGGCAATAGGTTCCTACCTCATCAACTACTTCCCAATCCCACAATTTAATTAGATCCTAATCATGCAATGTTTGAGGTTTGATCTAATGCAATGAAAACTGGGTATGAAGGGGATATGATCAAAGTGTGAACTTGTCTTGCTGATGATCCGCGAAACCTAACGATTCGAAGTAACAGGCGGCGCACTCCGGGTATTCTATCACAGACAAACAAACAAGCATACAATAAGTACTCATCTAATGCACAGGTAAAACTCAAATAAGAGATCTAACCAGAAGGTTCAACTTAAGAACTCCGGTTGGCAAAAAGAATCAAATCGAACGAAGCAACGAAAGTCAAACTGCAAAAGAAAACAACTTCGTTCTAGTAATCTGGATCTAGGGCAAATTACAGCAACAAAATCTTGTTTAAGTTGGTTAAACGGATAAAGGGTTTCGAGACGAATCCCTAGGCGCTTGAATCGCCTGATTCTGATAAACGAGCGAAAAGTTAAACTAAAACGAAAATCGGATCAGGAATCGCGATTAGAAAAATCGCGGATTTAATCCGAGAAAAAGAAAAACGACGAACGCCGAATTTTTTTCCCTCTTTTTTTGGCACGAAAAACGAGGCGCAACGAACCTCGGGCGGCGGGATCGTCGGCGGCGGCGGCGACAGCTCCGGCGGCACGCGCGGATCGAGGCGGGGCTGATGGGCTGGGGCGGCTCGGGGCGGCGCTATTTAAAGGCTGCCCCCGGGCGGTGTCCTGCTCGGGTACGGCCCGAAGTCGGTTCTTTTTTTTCAATTATTCCGCTCGGAAGAAAAATAAAAAGAAATACTAAACAGACTCCAAAAATTCTGAAATAAATTTTCACGGGCTTCTAAAATCAAGCCGCACAAGGTGAACATTTATTTGGGCCCTAAATGCAATTTTGAAAAACGCACATTTTTCCTAAATTCAAATAAAACACCGAAAAACTCTGAAATAAAATCTTATTTGATTTTTTTATTAAATCCTCAATATTTCTTTATTTTGGGAAAGTCATTTTATTCCCTCTCTCATATTTTTGTGATAGAAATAATTGATGATAAAATAAATAAAATCAAATGATCCTATTCTCAACATTTGAGAAAACTCAAATATGAAAATAACGAAATCCCCAACTCTCTCCGTGGGTCATTGAGTTGCGTAAAGTTTCAGAATTGGAAATATTTTCCAAATGAAATTCAAATATTTTCAACACCCCATGTCATTTAAATAAATGGAAGAAGTCATGTCATCTTCTCTCTAGGGTTTTGTGATGAAAAGAATTTGAATTCTCGGGGATCAAAAGAAAAAGGTGAGAGTTTGGGAAAGTCCTTTTATTTCCTCTCATTTAACTTTCAAAAAGTTTCGAACTTCACTCACTTTCAGACGATCAATCAACCAATCAATCAAATCTATCTATTTGTTTATAACATTCCAAAATTTAGAATTTTGGGATGTTACAAACCTACCACCCTTAAAATGAATCTCGTCCTTGAGATTCGGAGAGGCTAGCAAGAAATAGGTTAGGGTTTGGGGGTCTCCTCAAAATCCATCGATCATCACACGGGGTCTGGAGTGCTACCACCCTTAGAAGCATGGTTACTGTTCCATCAAAACTCATATACTCCATCCTTATTCTTGACAGTGTCGGTCTTCTCAGATCCTCGAGAAATTCCTTCTCTGAGCTCTTCCGGTAGTGGCATAACCTTTACCACAATTTTTCTGTCCTTTCATTTGGTAAGGTTATTCCGAGACTGGGTCTTCTTAGCTGACGGGTCTGGCGCCAAAACTAAACAACTATCGATATCTCATGGTGGTCAACAATTTATGGTCTCTCCTGCAGGAAATGGGTCTGGGTTGATCCTCACCATATAACCTACGGTTGGCAAAGCTGCCTTGTACAAGGAAAAAAAATACATATACCATTCTAAGGCTTCAACCAAGGTTTAATACTGTCGTCTCTCTACTATAGGTAAGTCAGTCAGATTTACCATCCCATATAGCAAGGTGAATAATAAGAGTAAGTCGGTATGGTGATCAATCCATCCCGCACACAAATCATTACCATGTATACAGTTTAGCGAATCTCGCATACTAACACTTGGTCATCCTCACAAGCATTGCAGAATTTATCTTGTCGACGAATGAAGTTCGGATATATCCATAGATTCTGCAAGCCAGACAAGCATCTATTGTTCCTTCACAACTCTCAAGTTTTGCGTTACTCCTATAAAGTCGTCTATCGATAAAATCGTAACTTCTTCCAGGGTTTTTCCTTCAGCAAGAATGTGCTTGCTTCTTGGTAGGTCCTGGGGCCTGTGGGTTATGGCCCATCTCATCACTTGTAGTCCTTGAACTTGTCATCGGGCTACTGATCATTATTCCAACTTCCAACTTCCTAGTATTCTTAAATCCATCCAATTGTATTAACTTCCTTCCTTCTATTTGCACCAAAATCGGACATGAGTACTCAGACTCATCATGGAATTTCCCTTGATCCATATTTCCAACATCATACCTCCTTTATATCCAATAGTAATTCATCTCTTCATCTTCGTGGAATATCCCACATACCGAGTTAAAAACTTATACTTATGAAGTCCATACTCCACTTCGTGGAACATCATTATCCTTTCCAAGGTCAAGCGTCCTTACAAGGGAATATTGGCCATCTCTGCATGGCACTTCTTCAACTGGGAAATGTGAAACACATCATGAACTCCTGACAGTCCTTCGGGTGACTCCAACTTGTTGGCCACTTCTCCAATACGCTCCAAGAGTCGGTATGGTCCTACAAATCTCGGGGCTGACAGTCCCTTAACTCCAAATCGTTTAACTCCTCGCAAAGGGGACACATGAAGACATGCTCTGTCTCCAATTTCATAGACTACCTCCTTGCGTTTTTTTAAGTCTGCATAACTCTTCTGCCTGGACTGAGCTACCTTCAGTCTATCTCGAATAAACTTACATTCTCTTTTGACTCCTTGTTCACATTTGGTCCAAACAACTGATGGTCTCCAACTTCATCCCACATACTCTTGGGGTATCACACATATCGAGACAAAATTCATATTCATTTTGTCTGAAATCCACTCAATGGAGTAGCCTTATCTTTCCCAGGGGTCAAGGGTTCTTATAGGGTACTACCACCCCTAAAATGCACAAATCTTCCATAGACCATATTTCTCATATCCTCAGGATGGCCAAAATTCTTCTTCATAGAGTAACAACTCATAAAATCCATATCAGTACCAACGATGCTACTTTATTCATTCTCAAATGATTGCAATCTCTCGCTTCTCCATTACATGTCTCAACTCAACACCTCAATATAAAAGAAAAATGTTCTCACTTGTACTACTCCATTTCTTTTGTTGCAAACTCAACTATCTAGCACAAGTTTCCTTCTCCTTGGGGCATTCTCTGGCAAAGTGCCCTGCTCCATTACAACTAAAACATATTACTTCTGACAAGTATCGAGGTTTCCTTTTTGGGCAATTGTTGAGGTAGTACCCTGACTCCTTGCACCTGTAACAGGTGATATGACTCAGGTCCTTCCTGGAATCCAATCTGCTTCTCTTCCTGGACCTTTCCATGCCAATCATGGCTTTTATTTCCTGTGGGTCATATTCTACTTCCTCTGTCGGGAATTCTACTAGATCCCCATTCATGCAATTCTGGGAGATGTGTCCTTCTTCCCCACATGAATAGCATGACTTGGTGCAGGGTCTAATTGGTTCTTCTTTGGGCGTGTCCTCCGTCTCTTCCTTCATCACAGGTTCTTCTAAAATTTCCATAAGGGCTCCTTCCTTTACTTCTGTCTTCTGCTGGATGGTTCGTTGTACCATGGGGTAAATGTGACACTGAGCAAGATAGTGGGTAGTCCCTTCACACAAGAAACAAGTAATCTGCCTAGTTGGGCATTCTTCAACTGGGTGACTTCCTTCACAATTAGGGCATTCATCCTTGTGTTCTTTATGGGTGTGTCCTATTTCTCCACAAATCTTGCATGCACAAGGTTTCTTCATATCCTTTCCATAAGGCTTCAACTTCTGGGACATAAACCGAGACTTTGGCAAAGTCAACTTAAATTCTCTCCAAGTGGTTACTCCTTGCCATCCATTCATGGTTTGATATATCCTCCACCGAGTAGCAGCACCTCTTTCAAAGCACTGAAGAGCATGCTGGATCATATCCTTTCCAACTATAGGGTTATTCTTCATATGATCCTCCATGTTTTGAATCCATCGGTCCGTCTCCAATTGACTTATCGGTCCAGGAAAACATGAGTTCATCTCCATTCGTCCTCTATTGGTTCCAAGGGTTTGGGGTGAGATAAGAGAGGTAGAGAGGGATACACACAATACAAACAAAAGTTTTGAAAAGACAGATTTTATTGTGGCTGTCGAAAAACATCAAACAAATGACAGCTCACAATCATCGCATCTAACGTAGGTATATAACAGGGGTTTGATCTTCTAAAGGTCAATAAATCATCAACTCTTCAAACTCTTCAAGCCTTGTTCATGCCTCCAATGGCTTCTTCCGATCATGCTTGTCTTTCTCAAGTTCTTTTGCCAGATCAACTCTGTTGATGCAAAGTCTCTCGTGACGTCCTTTAATATTCCAGAGTTGCATTCCATACTTCTAGGTTTCAACATCCTTGGCATGAACCATGGTCTAGTTCCTGACGAATCTCCGGTTTCTCGAGGTTTTGCTCCTCCAGCTTGGCTACTCTCATCTTCAGGGTCCTGAGTTCCTCATGAAATACTTCCTTGTCAAAATACGGCTTCCTGCGGGTCCGTCTTAAAATTCCTGATGTAATTCTCCAGATCCTGGTGATACACCGGCTAAGGTTAAAACTTCACCTCTTGCTGATAGGTGCTCCATCAGCCTTCTTCCGTCAAATCCATTCTGAAGAAATGCATCCTTAACTCAGCATGGTGACAATAGCATCAGCGGCGATGACATCACGGATAACTGTATTCCTACCCTTGCCATTGCCATGAGCTATCTTCCGTAGTTGATATCTCTTGCCTTAGGGTTTTCTTGACAAAACTTTGAGTTCTCATGCTCCATGTTTCAGTCTTTCTCCGATACACCTTGATCTCGGGTATTGACAACTTCCAAAGTCTGTCAAGTTCCATCAGGGGAGTCTTACTAGGTCATACAAATCTGGAAATTCTTCATAGCCTCCAATTCTCCTAGTCTTCGGAGTCTTCAACCGTTGTAGTTTCCATTATTCAGATGCACAGTAAAATCCTCTTCATTCGAAGCGGTCTTAGTTGTCCAATATCTTGTACTTCTTGGAGTGGTCTCATCAGTCGAATCTTCGAGTGATCCAAAGGGAAAAGGGGTATGGTCTCACTAAAGGGAATTTTTGAATAAGCTCAGAAGAGAAGAGATGTAAAAGATCTTTTGAAAGGGAAAGTTGTAGAGAAAAATCTTTGCTATGGGCTTGCCAGTTTCTAGGGTCACATCCTACAGTCAACATGTGCTCTGATACCATCTTGTAGCGACCCGACCCGAATGGATCAAGTCTCTGTGCTTAAGTGTCATCCCTGGATCGGTATGCTGACACACACAGTACTCGAGGATTTATAACAGAGGTAAATCACATGTGTAAAGTAACGTAAATACTATTACCTCAATCCAAAATAGCGGAAGTAACAAGGTTGTGGATTCCCATCAATACCAACAGCAAAGTTGAGTGTAGAAATCATAACCCTAACGTATCACTTACTCGTCGCAAGAAATCCTGCAACATGAGATGTTGCAGCCACAGAGGGTCAGTACATTGAATGTACTGGCAAATTCACACTATAGAGCAATGATGAATAATGGCTATCACTACATGCATATTTGGCTGGTGGAAAAGCTCTACGGTTATGAGGTTTTTGCGAAAAGCCAATTTTTCCCTACTGCAAAGGAATAAATTTATTTAACTATCATGGTTGTTGTTAAACATTGAGAATGGTTGACAGCATTCTCAATCCCAATTAAGTAATATCATTAAACCCAACAATATTCATTTAAAGTAACGTGATGAGATCAACAGGATAATCCAAGAACTAGATACTCAAGATGTCCATAACCGGGGACACGGCTAACCATGATTAGTTTATACACTCTGCAGAGGTTTGCGCACTTCTACCCACAAGACTCGATCGCCTCCGTTTGGTTTCTTGCACTACATGGTGTTTGAGAAGACAGATGACCGAGACATAGTCTTTCAGAAGTGCTAGCACCTTACGATGGGTAGACCGTACCACCTACATCCCCTACATCTGCTAGTCTACCACTGTAAGAGTTCGCACGACTTAGTCAACTATGCTAGAGCCCATAATAGCTTGTGGCTGCACACGGAAGTTTCTAGCATGAATAATCTTATGATCCCTTTGAGCCTGGGTGGCGGACCATAGGATGATCACACGGTATATCCCCGGGATCCCCTAGGACAACACTAGTATATCCCCAGGTGTCCGGGCAAGTCCACTGGTATATCCCTAGGGTGCCCCTAGCAATCCACCCAGATGTGTATTCAAGTTGCCACCTTAAGTTGAACCATTAAATAACAATCTCACATCTGTCATGGATTTCACTCATACCCAAACCACGTCTACGAGCATAGCATAGCAATATAAGCAACACGTAGAAGTAACTCCCAAGGGTTTGATAGTAACAGGGCAATAGGTTCCTACCTCGTCAACTACTTCTCCCACAATTTAATTAGATCCTAATCATGCAATGTTTGAGGTTTGATCTAATGCAGTGAAAACTGGGTATGAAGGGGATATGATCAAAGTGTGAACTTGCCTTGCTGATGATCCGCGAAACCTAACGATTCGAAGTAACAGGCGGCGCACTCCGGGTATTCTATCACAGACAAACAAACAAGCATACAATAAGTACTCATCTAATGCACAGGTAAAACTCAAATAAGAGATCTAACCAGAAGGTTCAACTTAAGAACTCCGGTTGGTAAAAAGAATCAAATCGAACGAAGCAACGAAAGTCAAACTGCAAAAGAAAACAACTTCGTTCTAGTAATCTGGATCTAGGGAAAATTTTATAGTAGCAAAATCTTGTTTAAGTTGGTTAAACGGATAAAGGGTTTCGAAACAAATCCCTAGGCGCTTGAATCGCCTGATTCCGATAAACGAACGAAAAGTTAAACTAAAATGAAAATCGGATCAGGAATCGCGATCAGAGAAATCGCGGATTTAATCCGAGAAAAAGAAAAACGACGAACGCCGATTTTTTTTCTCTTTTTTCGGCACGGAAAACGAGGCGCGACGAACCTCGGGCGGCGGGATCGTCGGCGGCGGCGGCGGCTCCGGCGGCGTGCATGGATCGAGGCGGAGCTGATGAGCTGGGGCGGCTCGGGGCGGCGCTATTTAAAGGCTGCCCCCGGGCGGTGTCCTGCTCGGGTACGGCCCGAAGTCGGTTCGTTTTTTTATTATTATTCTGCTTAGGAGAAAAATAAAAAGAAATACTAAACGGACTCCAAAAATTCCGAAATAAATTTTCACAGGCTTCTAAAATCAAGCCGCACAAGGTGAACATTTATTTGGGCCCTAAATGCAATTTTGAAAAACGCACATTTTTCCTAAATTCAAATAAAACACCGAAAAACTCCGAAATAAAATCTTATTTGATTTTTTATTAAATCCTCAATATTTCTTTATTTTGGGAAAGTCATTTCATTCCCTCTCTCATATTTTTGTAATAGAAATAATTGATGATAAAATAAATAAAATCAAATGATCCTATTCTCAACATTTGAGAAAACTCAAATATGAAAATAACGAAATCCCCAACTCTCTCCGTGGGTCATTGAGTTGCGTAAAGTTTCAGAATTGGAAATATTTTCCAAATGAAATTCAAATATTTTCAACACCCCATGTCATTTAAATAAATGGAAGAAGTCATGTCATCTTCTTTCTAGGGTTTTCTGATGAAAAGAATTTGAATTCTCGGGGATGAAAAGAAAAAGGTGAAAGTTTGGGAAAGTCCTTTTATTCCCTCTCATTTAACTTTCAAAAAGTTTCGAACTTCACTCACTTTCATACAATCAATCAACCAATCAATCAAATCTATCTATTTGTTTATAACATTCCAAAATTTAGAATTTTGGGATGTTAAAATAGATCTCCACAAGAGAGGGGGAGAACTTTGTATTGAGATCCAAAAAGAGAGAAGAAGCCATCTAGCTACTAACTATGGACCCGAAGGTCTGAGGTAAACTACTCACACTTCATCGGAGAGGCTATGATGATGTAGAAGCCCTTCGTGATGACGGCCCTCTCCGGCAGAGCTCCGTAATAGGCCCCAAGATGGTATCTCGTGGATAAAGAAAGTTGCGGCGGTGGAATTAGGTTTTTGGCTCCGTCTCTGTTCGTTTGGGGGTACGTAGGTATATATAGGAGGAAGGAGTACGTCGGTGGAGCATCGAGGGGCCCACGAGGCAGGGGGCGCGCCCTAGGGGTGGGGCGCCCCCCACCCTCGTGACCGCCTCTTTGACTCCTTGGAGTAGGGTCCAAGTCTCCTGGATCACGTTCGGTGAGAAAATCACGTTCCCGAAGGTTTTATTCCGTTTGGACTCTGTTTGATATTCCGTTTCTTCGAAACACTGAAATAGGCAAAAAATAGCAATTCTGGGCTGGGCCTCCGGTTAATAGGTTAGTCCCAAAAATAATATAAAAGTGGAAAATTAAGCCCAATATAGTCCAAAACAGTAGATAATATAGCATGGAGCAATCAAAAATTATAGATACGTTGGAGACGTATCAGGTATCCCCAAGCTTAATTCCTGCTCGTCCTCGAGTAGGTAAATGATAAAAAGAGAATTTTTGATGCGGAGTGCTACTTGGCATAATTTCAATGCAAATCTTCTTAATTGTGATATGAATATTCATATTCGAAAGATTCAAGACAAAAGTTTATATTGACATAAAAATAATAGTACATCAAGCATACTAACAAAGCAATTATGTCTTCTCAAAATAACATGGCCAAAGAAAGTTATCCCTACAAAATCATATAGTCTGGCTATGCTCTATCTTCACCACATAAAGTATTTAAATCATGCACAACCCCGATGACAAACCAAGCAATTGTTTCATACTCTTACTTTTTCAAAACTTTTTCAATCTTCACACAATACATGAGCGTGAGCCATGGATATAGCAATATAGGTGGAATAGAATGGTGGTTGTGGAGAAGACAAAAAGGAGAAGATAGTCTCACATCAACTAGGCGTATCAACGGGCTATGGAGATGCCCATCAATAGATATCAATGTGGGTGAGTAGGGATTGCCATGCAACGGATGCACTAGAGCTATAAGTATATGAAAGCTCAAAAAGAAACTAAGTGGGTGTGCATCCAACTTGCTTTCTCATGAAGACCTAGGGCAATTTGAGGAAGCCCATCATTGGAATATACAAGCCAAGTTCTATAATGTAAAATTCCCACTAGTATATGAAAGTGATAACATGAGAGACTCTCTACTATGAAGATCATGGTGCAACCAACGTGATTAGGGGTTGTCAATCCCTTCACGGTCACTTACGAGAGTGAGATCTGATAGATATAATATTTTTTGGTATTTTTGGTATAAAGATGCAAAGTAAAAAGTAAAGCAAAGTAAAAAGCAAAACAAGATTAAAGTGATGGAGATTGATATGATGAGAATAGACCCGGGGGCCATAGGTTTCACTAGTGGCTTCTCTCAAGAGCATAAGTATTCTACGGTGGGTGAACAAATTACTGTTGAGCAATTGACAGAATTGAGCATAGTTATGAGAATATCTAGGCATGATCATGTATATAGGCATCACGTCCGTGACAAGTAGACCGAAACAATTCTGCATCTACTACTATTACTCCACTCATCGACCGCTATCCAGCATGCTCAAAAGATATAAGTGAAGCACATAGAGCAAAACTACTTAGCTCAAAAAGATATAAGTGAAGCACATAGAGCAAAACTACTTAGCTCAAAAAGATATAAGTGAAGCACATAGAGTATTCTATCAAATTCTAATTCATGTATGGCTCTCTCAAAAGGTGTGTACAGAAAGGTTGATTGTGGCATAATAAAACACAAAGACACAAATAATACAAGATGCTCCAAGCAAAACACATGTCACATTGGTGAATAAAAATATAGCTCCAAGTAAATTACCGATGGAAGTGGACGAAAGAGGGGATGCCTTCCGGGGCATCCAAAAGCTTTGAGTTTTTGGTGTCCTTGGATTATCTTGGGGGTGCCATGGGAATCCCCAAGCTTAGGCTCTTGCCACTCCTTGTTCCATAATCCATCAAAAGAATTCACCCAAAACTTGAAAACTTCACAACACAAAACTTAAAGTAGAAAACTCGTGAGCTCCGTTAGCGAAAGAAAACAAAAGACCACTTCAAGGTACTGTAATGAACTCATTATTTATTTATATTGGTGTTAAACCTACTATATTCCAACTTATCTATGGATTATAAACTATTTTACTAACCATAGATTCATCAAAATAAGCAAATAACACACGAAAAACAGAATCTGTCAAAAACAGAACAGTCTGTAGTAATCTGTAGCTAGCGCAAGATCTCGAACCCCAAAAATTCTAAAATAAATTTCTGGACGTGAGGAATTTATATATTAATCATCTGCAAAAATAATTAACTAATTATCACTCTTTAAATAAAAATTACAGAAGTTCTCGTGAGCGCTAAAGTTTCTGTTTTTTTACAGCAAGTTCAACAAGACTTTCCCCAAGTCTTCCCAACGGTTCTACTTGGCACAAACAGTAATTAAACACAAAAAACTAAACCAAAACAGAGGATAAATAACTTATTTATTAATAAACAGGAGAAAAAAGCAAGGAATAAAAATAAAATTGGGTTGCCTCCCAACAAGCACTATCGTTTAACGCCCCTAGCTAGGCATAAAAGCGAGGATAGATCTATGTTGTGCCGTCTTTGGTAGGCAATCCATAAGTGGCTCTCATGATAGTTTCATATGGTAATTTTATTTTCTTTCTTGGAAAGTGTTCCATTCCCTTTTTTGGAAATTGAAATCTAATATTCCCTTCCTTCATATCAATAATCGCACCAACCGTTCTAAGGAAAGGTCTACCAAGAATAATAGGGCAAGAAGGATTGCAATCTATATCAAGAACAATGAAATCTACGGGCGCATAATTTATATTTGCAACAATAAGAACATCATTAATCCTTCCCATAGGTTTCTTAATAGTAGAATCCGCGAGATGCAAGTTTAGAGAGCAATCATCAAAATTGCGGAAATCTAGCAAATCACACAAAGTTTTGGGGATAGTGGAGACACTAGCACCCAAATCACACAAAGCATAAAACTCATGATCTTTAATTTTAATTTTAATAGTTGGTTCCCACTCATCATAGAGTTTTCTAGGGTTAGAAACTTTCAACTCAAGTTTTCCTTCATAAGATTGCATGAAGGCATCAACAACATGTTCGGTGAAGGCTTTATGTTGACTATAAGCATGTGGAGAATTTAGCACGGATTGCAACAAGGAAATACAATCAATTAAAGAGCAACTTTCATAATTAAATTCCTTGAGATCCAATATAGTGGGTTTAGCAACATCTAGATTTTTATTTCTTTCAATCCCACTTTCATCAATTTCACCATAAAGATCTAAATACTCCGAATTTTTAGAATGCCTTCTAGGTAAAGGAAGATCATATTCAGTTTCATCAAGATTCATATTGCAAAACAAAGATTTAATAGGGGACACATCAATAACTTTTAGATATTCATCTTGATTTTCATAGGAATTCGGTATAGCGGCCATCTTATTGACTAAGGTGGCTTGCATATCCGAAATTTCAGCAGTCATCTTTTCTATACGAGCAATTTGGGATCTTATACCATCAAATTCTTTAGACATATCATCAAGCTCTTTATTCATATAACTCATAAAACTTTTTTGTTCCTTAAGCTCGTTTCTAAAGAGATTATTATGCTCAAATTGCAAAACCATAAACTTCCTAACGTTGGTTTCCATCTCCTCTAACCTTTTAAGGTGAAGATCGCCAAATCTCGGTTGAGCCATTGCGACAAACAAGCAAACTAGCACACGAGCAGACAAGAGCAAACGGGCAAAAGAGGCAATTAGAGAGGGAGGATAGAGAGAGAGAGAGAGAGAGAGGGCGAATAAAATGGCAAGGGTGTAGTGGGGGAGAGGAAAGCGAGAGGCAAATGGCAAATAATGTGATGCGGGAGATAGGGATTGTGATGGGTACTTGGTATGTTGACTTTTTGCGTAGACTCCCCGGCAACGGCGCCAGAAATCCTTCTTGCTACCTCTTGAGCTTGCGTTGGTTTTCCCCGAAGAGGAAGGGATGATGCAGCAAAGTAGCGTAAGTATTTCCCTCGGTTTTTGAGAACCAATGTATCAATCCAGTAGGAGGCCACACTCAAGTCCCTCGTACCTGCATAAAACGATAGCTACTCGCAACCAACGCGATTAGGGGTTGTCAATCCCTTCACGGTCACTTACGATAGTGAGATCTGATAGATATAATATTTTTTGGTATTTTTCTATAAAGATGCAAAGTAAAAAGTAAAGGCAAAGAAAAAAAGAAAAACAAGATTAAAGTGATGGAGATTGATATGATGAGAATGGACCTAGGGGCCATAGGTTTCACTAGTGGCTTCTCTCAAGAGCATAAGTATTCTACGATGGGTGAACAAATTACTGTTGAGCAATTGACATAATTGAGCATAGTTATGAGAATATCTAGGCATGATCATGTATATAGGCATCACGTCCGTGACAAGTAGACCGAAACGATTCTGCATCTACTACTATTACTCCACTCATCGACCGCTATCCAGCATGCATCTAGAGTATTATGTTAAAAACAGAGTAACGCCTTAAGCAAGATGACATGATGTAGAGAGATAAATTCATGCAATATGAAATAAACCCCATCTTGTTATCCTCGATGGCAATGATGCAATACGTGCCTTTCTGCCCCTTCTGTCACTGGGAAAGGACACCGCAAGATCGAACCCAAAGCTAAGCACTTCTCCCATGGCAAGAACTACCAATCTAGTTGGCTAAACCAAACGTATAATTCGAATAGACTTGCAAAGATAACCAATCATACATAAAAGAATTCAGAGAAGATTCAAATATTATTCATAGATAGACTTGATCATAAACCCACAATTCATCGATCTCAACAAACAAACCGCAAAAAGAAGATTACATCAAATAGATCTCCACAAGAGAGGGGGAGAACTTTGTATTTAGATCCAAAAAGAGAGAAGAAGCCATCTAGCTACTAACTATTGACCCGAAGGTCTGAGGTAAACTACTCACACTTCATCGGAGAGGCTATGATGATGTAGAAGCCCTCCGTGATGACGACCCTCTCCAGTGGAGCTCCGGAACAGTCCCCAAGATGGGATCTCATGGATAAAGAAAGTTGTGGCGGTGGAATTAGGTTTTTGGCTCCGTCTCTGTTCGTTTGGGGGTACGTAGGTATATATAGGAGGAAGGAGTACGTCGGTGGAGCATCGAGGGGCCCATGAGGCAGGGGTCGCACCCTAGAGGGGGGCGCCCCCACCCTCGTGACCGCCTCTTTGACTCCTTGGAGTAGGGTCCAAGTCTCCTGGATCACGTTCGGTGGGAAAATCACGTTCCCGAAGGTCTTATTCCTTTGGACTCCGTTTGATATTTCGTTTCTTCGTAACACTAAAATAGGCAAAAAATAGCAATTCTGGGCTGGACCTCCGGTTAATAGGTTAGTCCCAAAAATAATATAAAAGTGGAAAATTAAGCCCAATATAGTCCAAAATAGTAGATAATATAGCATGGAGCAATAAAAAATTATAGATACGTTGCAGACGTATCACCCTCGCAGCAGAAGCGCAAAGCAGCCTCTTAAGGTAATCCACAAGTTCGGCGATTAAAGACCCAGACACCTTCAAGCGCGCCCGGAGTAATCGGCAACAAGAACGCCTGGCATGTTCCGAGCTCACATAGCAATGCGTCCCCCGCCCTAGTCCCAGCGAAATGGCGAAATCCGTGCCACGCGTACATAATTACGCATGGAAAATACCATGGGCACAGGTGGGGAGGGGGGCACGACTACGGCACGCCCCAAGACGCGGCTCAACCACACTAGGGGCTTCCCGCTTTGTTATTTTTCTTTCTTTCAGGACTTTAATCTCTGGAAGCCTCGTTCGGCAGTACGATTGCCGGACACACGATACAACAACCAAGGAGGCAGAAAGCTACCTCGCATCAAGGAATTCCGAGGTGGTCTCTGATAACGAGTGAAATACCTGCTTTAAATACCATTCCTCAACTTGCCCTTGGAGGGGACATGTCAAATAGTCCTACTTTTTGCTTATCGCACTACTTGTATCATTCTGCTTCGACGCACCTTTTTGAATAAACAATGCATAGCACTAGACTATTATTGCATTCTCTATTCTTTATATATATATATATATATATATATATATGTTTATTCATGACATCCAGCACTCGTACACTCTGGTACGGCCAATACGCCAGGGGCTTAAGCATACCCCATAATACGGCGTGAGAACTCCAAACACTTTCGATAGTGCGGCACCCCGAACTTATAGCATTATATGCATCAGCCCCGAATCATGTCTTGGGTGAATAGTTGGGTTTGCCCGGCTCCCATGTTTTGGTACCTTACGTTCTGCTATATCGGCTAAGGTACCACTTGGAGAACTACTGCGATTGTGCCCCGGTTCAGCTGGGCTAACCACCTCAGTAGAGAAAGCTAAAACTGACTGTCAGGCACTGGGAGAACTACTGCGATTGTGCCCCGCTTTGTTATTTTTCTCTATTTCAGGACTTTAATCTCTGGAAACCCTGTCAGGCAGTATGATTGCCGAACACATGATGCAGGAAACAAGGAGGCAGAAAGCTACGTCGCACCACAGAACTCCCAGGTGGATTACGATAACAAGTGAAATACTTGCTTTAATACCATTCCTCAGCTTGCCCTTGGAGGGGACATGTCAAATAGTCCTACTTTTTGCTCATCGCACTACTTGTATCATTCTGCTTTAATGCACCTTTTTGAATAAACAATGCATAGCACTAGACTATTATTGCATTATCTATTCTTCTTTATATATATATATATATATATATATATATATATATATATATATATATGTTCATTCATGGCATCCAGCACCCATACACTCTGGTATGACTAATACGCTAGGGGCTTAAGCATACCCCATATTACGGCGTGAGAAGTCCGAACACTTTCAATAATGCGGCACCCCAAACTTATAGCATTATATGCATCAACTCCTAATCATATCTTGGGTTAATAGTTGGGTTTGCCCGGCTCCCATGTTTTGGTACCTTACGTTCTGCTATATCGGCTAAGGTAGCACTGGGAGAACTACTGCGATTGTGCCCCGGTTCAGCTGGGCTAAGCACCTCAGTAGAGAAAGCTAAAACTGACTGTCATGATAAGGCGAGAGACTGGTCGCTGTTCGAGAGGTTTCGAGTCCCTAAAGACTTATGCCGCTTAGAGCGAGGAGTCGGCTTTGTCCGGCTTAAGGCGTGTATAGCGCCCCGAATTCGGCCTTCCGAATACTAGGGGCTTCGCCAAAATTTATTATAGAATTCTATGGCTAAGTGAGAGTGATAAAGCATTATAGTCCAATTGCCTTGTTCGTTGTGCTGAGCACCTCCCTCGAAGGACCCAACAATGGGAAAAGGAGTGCTCAGATTTTCCCCGAACACCCCAACACTCGTGGCATGGGGGCAGAAGCCGACGACTGGCATCTCTCAGATTTGATAAACAGCCGTACAAAAGGTAATATTTTAAATTCAAGCAAGCGTTGCATAGCGCATATGAACAAGTTTTCATAATACAGGATCACACGAGCAAGTTTATTCAAAAATTACATCCTTCGCACACTCGTCCGCCACAAGACGGGCACCCTTCAGGACACCCTCATAATACATCTCAGGGTGGCGATGCTCCTTGCCCTGCAGCGGCCCTCCTTCACCAGCTTCTCAGCATCCATCTTGGCCCAGTGCACCTTTGCACGAGCAAAAGCCCGGCGGGCACCTTCTATACAGAAAGAACACTTGATAACTTCTAGCCATGGGCAGGCATCCACAAGCCGCCTCACCAGGCCAAAGTAGCTGTTGGGAAGGGAGTCGCCAGGCCACATCCGGACTATAAAGCCCTTCATGGCCTATTCGGCCGCCTTGTGCAGCTCGACCAGTTGCTTTAGCTGGTCGCTCATAGGCATCGTGTGTTCAGTCCCAGTATACTGAGACCAGAACAACTTCTCCGTCGAGCTTCCCTCCTTGGCCTGGTAATATTTTGCGGCATCCGACACGCTGCGGGGCAAATCTGCGAATGCTCCTGGAGAGCTCTGGACTCGGGTAAGTAACAAGTAATTTAATTTCACATGCTTGCTTTGCATATTGAAAGCTTACCCGCCACTATCTTCCTCATCGCCTCAATCTCCTGGAGGGCCTTTTGGGCTTCAGCCTTGGCATTCTTTGTGCTCTCGAGGGCCGTGGCAAGCTCGGACTCTCGCATCTTTGAGTCAAGCTCCAAAGCCTCGTGCTTCTTCACGAGAGCCTGGAGCTCTTGCTGCACCTCGGCCACCCGTGCCTCTTGCTTTTCCCGCTCGGTGTGCTCCTTGGCCGCTTTGTTTTCGGCCTCGGACAGCGCTTGCTTCAGGGTCGCCACTTCGGTTGTGGACCCTAGCACATTCATGATGATCCTGTCATTTCGCAACCACATTTTCTTTTATATACAGACAATGTATTACTTACCTTTGTTCTCCTTGAGGTCCTGCATCAGTGCGGCGACCTCCGCAGTCAGTGCGGTAGAGGTCAGCAGCGAAGCCTGCATACGCATACAGACATACTTATATTAGACTCCTGCATATATTATTTGATCCTCTATTCGCCTTTTCTTCGTGAACAGCAAACAGAGCATCAGGGGCTACTGTCTATGCAGTAATATTTTTCCAATATTTTAAATACTTACCTCAAAGCCTGTTAGAAGGCTGGCACAGGCTTCAGTCAGCCCGCTCTTGTCGGACTGAACCTTCTTGATCACCGCACTCATAATAGTGTGGTGCTCTTCGTCAATGGAAGTGCCGTGAAGCGCTCCCAGCAGGTTGTCCGGTGCCTCTGGATGGACAGAGGTCACCGGCACGGGCGTCTTGTGAAAGTGCGTTATATCGACTAGAGGGGGGTGAATAGGCGATTTTTATGAAAGTCTTCAAAACGTGGAAGTTATGAAGACAAATGATAGAAATAAACCTATTACCCTGCAGCGGAAGGTAGACTACACTAGGCAAGCCATAGTCAAGTATTCAATAGAGTGAAAGCACAATGACTAATAGCAGCAATGTAGTAAGGATCAGGTAGGAAGATATTATGAAGCCAAACAGAACATGCAGTCACTCAGTGAAGATAAAAGATAGTGCAATCATACAATGACGTCACAAGGAGTAACAGTACGTAAAGAGAAGGGAAGGATGAAACTAGTGACTCGTTGAAGACAATGATGTGTTGGACCAGTTCCAGTTGCTGTGACAATTGTACGTCTGGTTAGGGCGGCTAGGTATTTAAACCTGAGGACACACAGTCCGGACACCCAGTCCTGAACACGCAGCTCAGGACACCCAGTCCTCACCATAATCCCCTTGAGCTAAGGTCACACAGACCTCGCCCAATCACTCTGGTAAGTCTTCAAGGTAGACTCCCAAACCTTCACAGACTTCGTTCACCGGCAATCCACAATGTCTCTTGGATGCTCAGAACGCGATGCCTAACCGGCTGGAGGATTCACAATCCTCAAGTGTAATAAGTCTTCAGATCACACAGACAAGAAGACTTAAGTGATGCCCAATTCTCTTTGGCTCTGGGTGGTTAGGGCTTTATCCTCACAAGGAATTCTCTCTCAAAGGCTTCGAGGTGGGTTGCTCTCAAACGACAAAAGCCGTATACTAACTCTGAGCAGCCAACCGTTTTTGGTTGTAGGGGGTGGGCTATTTATAGCCACTAGGCAACCCGACCTGATTTGTCCGAAATGACCCTAGGTCACCAAGGAACTGACACGTGTTCCAACGGTCAGATTTCAAACTCACACGGCAACTTTACTTGGGCTACAAGCAAAGCTGACTTGTCTGACTCTGGACAAGATTCGCTCTCATAGTCTTCACTCGAAGACATAGGTTTCGGTTAAGCATCACTTCAGTCATTCTGACTGGTTCTCTTGGACCCCACTTAACAGTACGGTGGTTCCTATGACTCGACGAAGAAGAAAAAGAACTACGAAAGATCTAAGTCTTCGAGCTCCATAGGCTTCATGCGATGTCTTCTCTTGTCATAGTCTTCAATGTGAATGTCTTCATATACCACCTTTGACTTCAATGTCTACATACATTTTTAGGGGTCATCTCTGGTAGGAAAACCGAATCAATGAGGGACTTCCACCTGTGTTATCCTGCAATTCTCACAAACACATTAGTCCCTCAACTAGGTTTATCGTCAATACTCCAAAACCAACTAGGTGTGGCACTAGATGCACTTACAATCTCCCCCTTTTTGGTGATTGATGACAAACTAGTTGAAGTTTTCAACGCGGAATATAATATGTGAAATTGTAAAGGATAAGGAATTGTCTTCATAAGTTGCAAGGGCTCCCCCTGAAGATGTTCATATAAGTAGTTTGCTTTTGGAATGCAAATGCACATGGCAGGTTGTGCTTGTGGAGATCCTCTTCAACTTATGATGACAATCCACTATGCATGTGAAGGTATGTGAAGATAATGACATGCATAATGGAAAATGGACGTCTGCAAAACGATCTAAGTGTGGAATTTATTGTCGCACATGCGGAATTTATCATCGCATCACAAGGTGACAAATAAGTAGCAGACGACCATTGAGTTTTAAGTGTTACAACTCAAAGAACCAAATGTATCAAAATGAGAGTTGTAAACACGAAGCAAAATATAAAGCACCCGCCCATATGGACCTGCTTGAAGACTATTAAACTCATATGCTTCTCCCCCTTTTGTCAGTAAGGACCAAAAATGTTTGAAGACATAGAGTCTCTACTCGTTCCCATGAAGAGTAGGTGAAGCAGCAGGTTCGTTGGTGGTGTTCGGTGGTGCAGAAGAGCTTGGAGCAGTGTCGAAGCATGCTGAAGGAGGCGGCGGTGAAGTAGCATCATCGTCATCCTCGATCACTCTGGCATTTACAGTTGCAGCAGAGGAAGAGAACTCAGAGTCTTCAAGAGATGGAGTTCGTCGCAGCACTTCTCTTCGAGGAGGTGTGGAGTCAAACTTGAAGCGCTCAGAGAAGCCATCCTCTTGAAGATCATCTTCAGAACACATCAGCGTCAGCCCTTTCCATGTGCGTTGAGAGGTTTCATGGGCAACAAAGGCATTCTTGGTGGCAAGATTGCGAATGTGATTAACATCCACCAAGAGGCTTTGCATTTGACGCTTTAGCCAGTCATGATGCGGTGCACGTGTAGTGCCAGCCAAAGGATACACCCGAGTGACTGCTTCAACTCCTTCCATGTTCTGAGAAAAACTTTGATGCTCTGCATTCTGAAGACTTAGAGGTTCCTTGGCAGCCTCAGAATAGATGGCTTCAATAGACATATCCACATCAGGCAGAAAAATCCCATGATTGCGAGCAGATGGCTGATATGAGATAGCGGAGTGAAGTTTGATCAGCCGCATTACCCATGGGGCGTAGAACTTCAAGCCAAACAGATCAGAGCCTGATGTAGCAAGTTGGCGAATGAAGAAGTCCTGTGCATTGAAGCATTTTCCATGAAGAATATAGAAGACCAAAGTCTTCATTGCACCTTCCAGCTTGGCATGTGGAGAGTGCCCTTTGATGGGCCAGAGGGTTCGCCTTATTATGTGATAAATAGTCCTTGGCAGATACTCTAGGTCTTCAACAAAGAACGCTTTGGGATATGCAGCATCTTGGGGTAATGGCTTCATCATACTGAGCATCTGACTCATGTTAGGTTCAGGCTTCTGAAAGATGCTCTCCACAGCTTCACTGTGAAGTTGACAGCCAGATTCGTAGAGATCGCCGGGAGAGGGTAGACCAGTGAGCTCAATGATGTCAAAGGCTTTGGCTTCATGATGAACGTTTCCTGTCATCCACTCCAGGAGCCAAGTTTTCGGATCTCTGTTATACCCGCGGATGTGAAGTGTGGCATAGAATTGGAGCAGCAACTCTTCATTCCAATGCTCTTGGTCAGTGACGAACGGCAGCAATCCAACCTCCTTGAAGCAATCCAGAGCTTCTTCCAAACAGGGTAGACCAGCTATTGCTCCAATGTCAAGACGCTTATGTGGGAAGATGCGACCTTGATTGTAAAGAATGCAGGAGTAATAGCTTCACTGCGGATAGCTCAAGAACCGATCAGATGATATTCTTTCCCTTCAGTAGGGGTTCCTGGAGCTATTGAAGAATGTGTTGTCTACTCTGAATCCATTGATATTGAAGGATCTAGGTGGTGATGCAGGACCTGGGAACCTGGGCAATCTTGGGATTGGCTTCTGTACCTGAGGCATGTGCTCAACATGATAGTCGAACTGAGGACCGGCAGCAGGCGCAGGAACAGAAGTAGTGGGATCAGTGGCTTCGCTGGCTTCCGGTGCTTTTGTTGGTGAGGGCTCCACATTAGCTTCAGCCATGACAACGTCAGTGGCTTCATTGGTGTTGGTGGTGGCAGCCTCAAGATTTTCAACCTCCACTTGACGAGCTGGAGGGTCGGTCAAAATCACGTTCTCCTCGAGAACCGCTTCTTGGTGGGACAGGGGAGTAGCAGCTTGTGGGACTTCTTCTTCATCGGCTGATGCAGCCGGAATGTCTTCAGCAGTTTCAGCTTCAGACGCAGAGACTGGAGGCCTTGGTCCTTTGCGAAGCCTGCGCAACGCAGGCGACACCTGTGTAGTTGGAGTTGGCTGGGCCTCAAAGTCTTCTTCCTCTTGTGGGCGATCAGCCCATGAAGCATCCTGAGCAATTGGCGTCAGAGGACGACCAATGCTGATGAGTTTGTTGTGCTCGGGCTGAGGAAGGACTGCACCATCTTCTACATGGTCATGGTGACCAATGTCATCAGCAGCGATGGGCTCATCTGCTGGAAAGTCTTCAGCTTCATGAGCCTCTGTGAAAGCAGGCTCATGGATTGTCAGTTGGCGTTCAGCGTCCGGACGAACCATGGAAATGGGTTCAACAATCAAGGGCTCTATGGGAGCAGCCCGTTCTTTTCCGGTCTTCCTCTTCTTCTTGGAGGGGGCAGTAGCAGAGGCTTCAGGATGTTTCCTCTTCTTGGCTTCAGCCTCAGCAGTCCTCGTCTTCTTCAGCTCTGAAGCGGTTGACCGGGCCTTTGGCTTCGAGCCAGTCATGCTAGTTGGGAAGACAATTGGATCTGCTTCATGCCTTCGTGCGTCGGGTTCAGCCGTAGCAGGCTTCTTCTTCTTCTTTGCAGCCATCCTGGGGTCAATGCCAGGACGCCCAAGGGCCTTGCGCTTCTCAGCCTCATTGTAGGCTTGCACACATCTGTTAGCCATAACCTTCATGTGCTCACGAGAACCCTGAGCTTCTGCACGTTTCTTGAGAAAGGCTTCCTTGAGCTCGTGCAGCATAATCTTGAAGTTCTTCACCTCTTGCACGCTGAGCTTGGCCATATGCTTCTTGAACTGAGCCTTTTCATAGTCAATCTTCTGCTTCAGTTCAACAATGCGCTGGGCGATAGCTAGCTTTGAAGCAATGGCGCCATGGAAGGCGACACTGAGGCCAATGGGTAGTTGCAGATCTTCGAAGCTGGTGTTTGGCGTGTCAAACCACTCATCAATGAAGTTGTGGATGATTGTTACATCAAAGAGAGGCAGATCATTGAAGATTTCTGCTTCTTCTTTGCTCTTGATGAGTTTCTCAAGAGCGTCATCTGCAAGATCTTCATCACTTGACAGATCAATGGCATCATTGCACAGAATGGCAGCAGCTGTTAGCTCTTGGCCGATGTGTGGTAGAGGCATCTTGACCTTCTGGGGCTTGGAGATGCGTGACAAATCTTCAGACTGCACACTGTCTTTAGGAGGTGTAGTTGCCAGTGGCTTCGCCCATGAGATTTTCGGAGCAGAGGCAGGCTTTGAAGCTTTAGGCTGCTTCTTTGGCTTTGGTGCTGCAGGCGCTTCATCTGATTCAGCGTCATCTACAGGCTCATCCACGGCTGTCCCTTGAACAAGATATGGGTGATGAGACCTTCAAGGTTGTAGAAAGGACCGACGACATTGGGTTCTGCATCACGTGTGCTGTCAGCCCTTGGAGCAGAAGGACCAGGGTTGAAGTCCAGTCCCAATGTCTTCTTGTTCTGCTTTGCTGAGTTCTGGGCAAACTGGAAGTTGTGCTTGAATAGAATGTCATCACGACACCATAGCAGGGACGATGGGTCAGCATCCGCAGGCCGTGGTCCACGGACCATGCAGGGATAGAAGCCTTGTTCAATGGCTTCATCTCTGGTCCTGGGTTGAAGATTTTTGTAGAGGATGTCTCCCCATGGTCGCTTGATGGCATTCTTTTCAGCATATTCCTTGGTCACAAATCTGTATTTGAACCACTGTTCTGCCCAATAGCGTCGAATCCATTGGATTCGCGTCTTGCGCTAATTGTAATCCTCTTCAGGATCTGTCTTGTACAGCTCTAAGAGGTCATCGGGCAGATCTCTTGATGTTTCTCCTCGACGCTTTCTGCCACCCTTCTTTGCTGATTTTTCTGAAGCCATGAACCTTAATCTGAAAGGCTTCAATACGTTCAGAGGCTTCAAAGATTTTCGCTTGCTGGACAAACAGGAACTGGCTTCGGGAGAATTTATGTGATGGTGTAAGAATTCACACGAAGAACTGCTAGACGGAGTGGAAGAGGAGGCCGAGCAGTTTGATTATCCGTGCCCTAACTTGGAGACAGAGGACACCTACGGCGACGGCGGAGAAGACGATGTCCGCGGTCGGCGTGAAGACGGCGTCGGAGAGGTTGCGGCAGCGAAGCGCTTCATCGCCGGCGTCGTCGAGGGCTAGCGGTGGCGCTAGGGTTCATGCGAGAGTGGAAGAAGAGATAATGACTGCTGTGAGGTGTGTATTTATAGGTATAGGGGCGGCACTGCGTTATTACACAGGTGCCCCTGGCGATTCGCATCTGAGGAACACGTGGCCATCAAGCAGCATATTGGGGTTTGTTCCACATCCCACGCACGCCTGGATTGTCGGGTGGTCGTTCCCACTTCTCCGGGTTTCAGGTGGAGGAATGAGCATTGAAAACGGACTTAATGGTTGTCTCTATATCTTCTGCTGACAAGGACGCAGAGAAGACATTCAACAGTTTCAATAGAATGCATATGATTTGGAGAGATAGAGTTTGACATAGAAAGCATAGAGAGGTTAGGGTCCGATCACATTCACTTAGTTCAAAAGATTCAACAAGAAGACATAGCTATAAGTGAATGCTGTAGAGGACAGAACACTAGTATATATATATATATATATCTATATAATCAACATAGTGAAGATAATCAGGAAGATATGTTGAGATTGAAGCCAAACCAAATGTGAAGACATAGAAAATGTAACGCCATGAGTGAAACACTTCAAACAGAACATTTGGTGGTGGCGTTACCCACCGTATAGGAAGTATTAGACCCAGACACGGTGCACAATTATCGTGGCGCTCCGAAGTCAAATTCCACATTAATGTATTCACACTTAGAATGTATGTCTTCATTGATTGAAGATATACTCTACTTCGTGTGTTGCACATCTAAGTCATCAATATGCATAAGTGTTAGGATGTGTGCCTGATCACAGGACATTTGAGGATTCTAGGATATTTAGCTCACACCGTAACTTGCAAAATCTCTTCTCATCCAAGGGCTTGGTGAAGATATCTGCCAATTGCTCTTCAGTGTTGACGTGTATGATATCAACATCTTCCTTCACAACATGATCTATGAGAAAGTGATGATGAATCTCAATGTGCTTTGTCTTCGAGTGCTAAACTGGGTTGTTGGCAATCTTGATGGCGCTTTCATTGTCACAGTAGAGTGGCACTTGCTTCAGATGAATGCCATAGTCCTTGAGTGTTTGCTTCATCCACAGAAGTTGAGCGCAGCAAGATCCAGTAGCAATGTATTCAGATTCAGCAGTGGAGAGAGATACACAGTTCTGCTTCTTTGAAGACCAACATACAAGTGATTGTCCCAGAAAGTGACATGTGCCTGATGTAGACTTGCGATCCACTTTGTCACCAGCATAATAAGCATCCGAGAATCCAACCAGATCAAACTCTGAGCCCTTTGGATACCATAATCCTAGAGTTGGGGTGTGAGCCAAATATCGAAGAATTCGCTTCACAGCTAAGTGATGCGACTCCTTTGGTGTCGCTTGGAATCGAGCACACATGCAAACACTAAGCATAATATCTGGCCTAGATGCACATGGATAAAGCAAAGAACCAATCATGGAGCGGTATACCTTTTGATCGAACTCTTTACCATTGTCGTCGGGGCCCAGATGATGCTTGGCTGGCATTGGCGTCGTGAAGCCTTTGCAGTCTTGCATACCGAACTTCTTCAGACAATTTTTGAGATACTTCTCTTGAGATATGAAGATGCCGTTGCGTTGCTGTCGTATTTGGAGACCGAGGAAGAACTTCAGCTCTCCCATCATGGACATCTGATATTGCTCTTGCATCATATATCCAAACTCTTCACTGTACTTCTGATTGGTGCAGCCGAAGATAATGTCATCCACATATATTTGGCACACAAACAGTTCACCATCATATGTCTTCATGAATAGTGGGGTCTAGGGAACCAGGTATGAAGCCTTTGCTCTTCAAGAAGTATTTGAGTGTGTCATACCAGGCCCGAGGGGCTTGTTTGAGGCCATACAGTGCCTTGTTGAGCTTGTATACCATGTGAGGATGTTTTGGATCTTCAAAGCCAGGCGGTTGTGCAACATACACTTCTTCTTCAATCTTGCCATTGAGAAAGGCGCTCTTCACATCCATTTGATATAGAAGTATGTTGTGATGATTGGCATAGGCCAGCAGTATGCGTATGGCTTCAAGTCTAGCCACAGGAGCAAATGTTTCATCGAAGTCAATGCCTTCCACTTGAGTATATCCTTGAGCAACGAGACGAGCTTTGTTTCTGACAACTTGACCATGCTCATCTTGCTTGTTGCGATATATCCATTTGGTGCCTATTATGTTGTGCTTCTGAGGATCAGGACGCTTAACCAGTTCCCATACATTATTCAGCTCAAACTGTTGAAGCTCTTCTTGCATAGCTTGAATCCATTCAGGTTCCATGAAGGCTTCTTCAACTTTCTTGGGTTCTGTTATTGAGACGAATGCGAAGTGCCCACAAAATTTTTTCAGCTGAATTCACTTTGATCGAGTGAGCGGGCCGGGTGCATTGATGCTGTCAATTATTCTCTCAATCTACACTTCATTGGCAACACGAGGATGTACAGGGCGAAGGTTTTGCTCTTGCTGATCATTGTCATTGTTAGTGGGATTGTCTTCAGGCTGAGCATTGTCTTCAGGTTGATCAGGTGCGGAGATGATAAGTTCCTCTTCAGGTTGAGCTTCAGAGGGTATGATTTCTCAGGTTCCCATAAGCTTGATTGATTCGCTGGATGGAACTTGATCTAGCATATTTGGGAGGTGCTCTCTTTGTGAACCGTTAGTCTCATCAAACCGCACATCCACTGTTTCAACCACTTTATAATGAAAGAGATTGAAGACTCTGTAGGAGTGCGAATCCTTTCCATATCCAAGCATAAAACCCTCATGTGCTTTTGGTGCAAATTTTGAAGTGTGATGTGGATCCTTGATCCAGCACCTGGCACCAAATACTCTGAAGTAACTGACATCTGGCTTCTTGCCAATAAAGAGCTCATAAGATGTCTTGTTCAGAAGCTTGTGAAGATAAACACGATTGATTCTATGGCATGCAGTATCAATGGCTTCAGGCCAGAATTTTCTTGGAGTCTTGTATTCATCAAGCATCGTTCGGGCCATCTCAATGAGTGTTCTGTTCTTGCGTTCGACGAGGCCATTCTGCTGTGGCGTGTATGGGGCTGAGAATTCATGTGTGATGCCGAAGGTATCAAGATATGTATCAAGGCCAGTGTTCTTGAATTCAGTGCCATTGTCACTTCTGATGTGCTTTATCTTGGCACCATAGTTGTTCATTGCTCGATTGGCGAAGCATCTGAAGACATCCTGCACTTCAGTCTTGTAGAGGATTATGTGCACCCAAGTATATCTAGAATAATCATCAACAATAACTGAAAGTGCATTATATCGACTAGAGGGGGGGTGAATAGGCGATTTTTATGAAAGTCTTCAAAACGTGGAAGTTATGAAGACAAACAGAATAGATAAGCCTATCACTATGTAGTGGAAGTTAGATTACACAAGGCAAGCCATGGTCAAGTATTCAATATAGTGAAAGCACAGTGACAAACAGCTTCAGTGTAATAAGGATCAGGTAGGAAGAAGTTATGAAGCCAAACAAATCATACAGTTACGTTGTGAAGACAAAAGATAGAGCAAGCATGCAATGGCTTCACAATGAATATCAGTAAGTAAAAGGAAGTGAAGATGAAACCAGTGACACGTTGAAGACAATGATTTGTTGGACCAGTTCCAGTTGCTGTGACAACTGTACGTCTGATTGGAGCGGCTAGGTATTTAAACCAAAGGACACACAGTCCCGGACACCCAGTCCTGAACACACAGCTCAGGACACCCAGTCCTCACCGTTTTCTCCTTGAGCTAAGGTCACACAGACCTCGCCCAATCACTCTGGTAAGTCTTCAAGGTAGACTCTCAAACCTTCATAGACTTCGTTCACCGGCAATCCACAATTTCTCTTGGATGCTCAGAACCCGACGCCTAACCGTCTGGAGGATGCACAGTCCTCAAGTGTAATAAGTCTTCAGATCACTCAGACAAGAAGACTTAAGTGATGCCCAATTTACTCTGGCTCTGGGTGGTTAGGGCTTTTCTCCTCGCTAGGAATTTTCTCTCAAAGGCTTCGAGGTGGGTTGCTCTCAAACGACAAAAGCCGTGCATTGAAATCTGAGCAGCTAACCGTTTACGGTTGTAGGGGTGGACTATTTATAGCCACTTGGCAACCCGACCTGATTTGTCCAAAATGACCCTGGGTCACTAAGGAACTGACACATGTACCAATGGTCGGATTTCGAACTCACACGGCAACTTTACTTGGGCTACAAGTAAAGCTGACTTGTCCGACTCTGGACAAGATTTGCTCTCAAAGTCTTCGCTCGAAGACATAGGATTTGAATTAGGCATCACTTCAGTCATTCCGACTGGTTCTCTTGGACCCCACTTAATAGTACGGTGGTTCCTATGACACAACATAAATGAAATAAAACTACGAAGGATCTAAGTCTTCGAGTTCCATAAGCTTCATAGGGAGTCTTCTCATGTCATTGTCTTCAATATGAATATCTTCATAAACCACCATTGTCTTCAATGTCTTCATACATTTTTAGGGGTCATCTCTGGTAGTGAAACCGAATCAATGAGGGACTTCTACCTGTGTTATCCTGCAATTCTCACAAACACATTAGTCCCTCAACTAGGTTTGTCATCAATACTCCAAAACCAACTAGGGGTGGCACTAGATGCACTTACAATCTCCCCCTTTTTGGTGATTGATGACAAACTAGTTGAAGTTTTCAACGGGGAAGATAATTTGTGAAATTCTAAGGAATTGTCTTCATAAGTTGCAAGGGCTCCCCCTGAAGATGTGCATATAAGTAGTTTTGCTTATTGAATGCAAATGCACATGGCAGGTTGTACTTGTGGAGATCCACTTCAACTTATGATGACAATCCACTATGCATGTAAGAGTATATGAAGATAATGACATGCATAATGGAAAATGGACGTCTGCAGAATGATCTAAGTGCGGAATTTATCGTCGCACACGCGGAATTTATCTTCGCATAACGGAGTGACAAACAGGTAGCAGACGACCATCAAGTCTAAGTGTTACAACTCAAAGAAGCAAATGTAGCAAAAACGGGAGTTGTAAACACGAAGCAAAGTGTAGCAAAATATAAAGGCACCCGCCCATAGTGACCCGCTTGAAGACTTTAAACATCATATGCTTCTCCCCCTTTTGTCAGTGATGACCAAAAAGGTTTGAAGACATAGAGTTTTCTACGCGTTCCCAGACGCAGCAGGGTCGGTGGAGGTGTTTGGCAGTGCAGACGAGCTTGGTGCATATTCGACGCTCGCTGAAGGCGGTGGAGGTGAAGTAGCGTCGTCTTCTTCTGCAATAATTCGTGCAGTCACTGTGGCATCAGAAGAAGAGAACTCCGAATCTTCAAGTGATGGAGTGCGTCGCAGCATAGCTCTTCGAGGAGGCGTTGAGTCAAATTTGAAGCGCTCTGTGAAGCCATCCTCTTGAAGTTCAGCTTCAGGACACATCATTGTGAGGCCTTTCCAAGTGCGGCGACAGGTTTCGTGTGCGACAAATGCATTCTTGGTTGCCAGATTTCTGATGCGATTGACGTCTTCCATAATGCTTCTCATCTGCCTTTTGAGCCAGTCGTGATGCCTATCTTGCTTTTGGTGAAGAGCCACAAGAAGCTCTCGGTCATTGAGTGCACGAGCGTGCTTCTTGGGTCTCTGAGCAGCTGTGCTGTCAGTGGCTTCAGTAGATGCAGGGGCACGTGTGGTGCCAGCCAGCGGATACACTCTGGAGATGGCTTCGACACCTTCGACATTCTGAGTGAAGCTCTGGTGTTCTGCATTCTGAAGACTTAATGGTTGCTTGGCAGGCTCAGGATATATTGCTTCAGCAGAGGTGTCCACATCTGGCAGGAAGATCCGATGGTTGCAGGCTGAGGGCTGATAGGAGATCGTAGAGTGAATCTTGATCAGCCCCATAACCCAAGGAGCATAAAACTTCAAACCAAAGAGATCTGAGCCGGATGCTGCAAGTTGGCGTATGAAGAGATCCTGTGCGTTGAAGCATTTGCCATGCAGAATACAGAACATGAGAGTCTTCATTGCACCTTCAACCTTGGCATGTGGAGAGTGTCCCTTAATGGGCCATAGAGTCCGCCTGATGATGTGATATATGGTTCTGGGTAGGTACTCTAAGTCTTCAACGAAGAACTCAGTTGGATAGGGTGCATCATGAGGCAATGGCTTCATCATTGAGAGCATCTGACTCATATTTGGCTCAGGACGCTGAAATACGCTCTCAATGGCTTCAGCATGGAGGTGGCAGCCTTCTTCGAAGAGTTCGCCAGGAGTGGGAAGGCCGGTAAGCTCAATGATATCGAACGCATTAGCTTCATGATGGACATTGCCGGTCATCCACTCCAGGACCCAAGTCTTCGGATCTCTGTTGTAGCCTCTGATATGAAGGGTGGCATAGAACTGAAGCAGAAGCTCTTCATCCCAGTGTTCTTCATCTGTGATAAACGGCAGCAGACCCACTTGCTTGAAGCAATCCAGTGCTTCTTCCAGGCCGGGCAGACCAGCAACAGCTTCAACCTCAAGGCGCTTGTGAGGAAAGATGTGACCTTGGTTGTATAGGATGCATGAATAATAGCTGCGCTGTTGATAGCTCCAGAACCTATCTGATACAATCCGTTCCCTTGAATAAGGGTTCTTGGAGCTGTTGAAAAACGTGTTATCTGCCCTGAAGCTATTGATGTTGAAGGAACCAGGAGCTGATGCAGGACCTGGGAACCTTGGGAGTCGTGGGATCGGCTTCTGGACCTGGGGCCTATGCGCAACATGATGGTTGAATTGGGGACCGGCAGCAGACTCGGGCACAGAAGGTTCAGGAGCAGTAAGTTCAGTGTCTTCTGAAGCTGTTGTTGGGGAGGGCTCCACATTTGCTTCGGCGTTGTTTGTGGCAGCCTCAACATTTTCAGCCTCCACACGTGTAGTGGGAGGGACGAACTCAGGCACGTTCTCCT